>NC_058132.1:298270105-298337297 GCF_016433145.1 Gracilinanus agilis
TCCTTCCTTCCTTCCTTCCTTCCTTCCTTCCTTCCTCCCTTCCTTTTTTTCTCTTTACTTTTTGTCTTAGTAACAACTCTAGGACAGAAAGGCTAGGCAAAAAGGATTAAGTGAATTTCTCAGGGTCACAGGAAATGTGAGGCAGATTTGAACCCAGGTCTGCCTGACTCCAGGACTGGCACTCTATCTACCGTGCCACCTAACTTCCCCAAACAGGTTGAATTTCCACATATATTGTTTCCTTGGACGATAGGCATGGACACTGGATTGGAAGAAGGATCAATAGTCTGTGGAATGCTGGCCTACCTAGACCTCTTGTACTTATCTGTCCATCAACAAGTCAATGACATTTGTCATCCAAAAATGATGGGCCATCTGGCCATTTAGGGACATCTGGCAGCATCTTCTGCTGCTGCTGCAATTAATCAAATAATATGACTTAAAAGAATTAAAGTCAAGGATTATCTAACAGTCAACAGAGAAGAACATGGTAGGTGTGAGTAGACTGTATTATGCTTGGCACATTGTAAGTATTTAACAAATGTTCTATTATTCTATTTATCATCTATCTATCTATCTGTCTATCTATGTATCTATGTATGTACTTATGTATCTATGTATCTATATAACTATGTATCTGTCTATGTATGTATCTACCTATTTATCTATTATCTATGTATCTGTCTATATATTTCTGTCTGTCTACCTGTCTATCTATCTTACCTATAGAGAAGTAGGTTAACCCTACGGCATGAAATAGTCATCAGTATTTGACAGGGCTCTAATTAACTTGCTGGAGTCATATTTCCCAGACCAATTACTCTATTCCCACCAAATGATAAGGACAGATGCTTTGAGATTTTCCCAGATGAAGTCCTTTCCCCCTAGTAGAACCATTTGTTGTGTTCATGTCTGGGACTGGCTAACACACGGCAGGAGATGAGGGAGTTAATTTCCAGTAGCTGCAGACCGAGAGCCAGGGATGGGTTGGGCAGAAATTCTTGCAGGAGGGTTCAGCATGGGGCATTGCCAGCAAGAGAATCAACAGTGAGGGAAAGAATTGGGAATGCCAAATCCAAGGCAGGAAGCAGGAGCAGGAACCAAACACATGCTGAGTTGGATAAGATGTGACACAATGTTGAAAAAAGCAGTGGAATCAGGCTATGAAGGAATTATGAATTAGAGTGGAATTGAAACAAGGAAATGCAAGAAAATTAAGTGTTAAAAATCACAGTGGAGACCAATTGTCATGTGACAAGGAATGCCCTACTCTCGTCCTCTGAGAAGCAGACAATGAGGTCTGTTCTATTTGTTATAGAACATCATAAACTGGGTTGAACAAACTGAGTTTCCTGAATAACTGTCACACCCCAAATAACTATCTTTAATTCTTCTCTATCCCTGACACTTGTTCCACATGTAACAAAGAAAACATAATTAAACAAAACTAACAATCATAGTGCTCATATCTGATGAAGTATGAACCACTTTGAACCTCTAGCACAAGGATAGATTTGTGTATCACTGGTTCTTTGGAGTCAAGATTGATCTCAGTATATCCTCACAATATCCCTTTGAACTAAGAAGAAAATTTCCTTATCTTCCTTTTCCAAGAGCATGGCAGAGGTGTGATATAGTCCTAATTAACTGTTCTTAGCTTTCTCTGCATCTTAACCTCTTTTGTATCATGGACTCCTTTGCAAGTCTGTTGAATCCCTGGAGCTCTTCTCAGAATATTTTTAAATGTACAAAACATATAGTATTACAAAGGAAACCAATTATGTTGAAATACAATTATAAAGATATATTTTAAATATAAATTTACTTACACTAGATTTAGAACTCTTTATCTAAATAATGAAAGATTCTCATAGATTTCTTGTCAGACCAGAGTCCCATCCTGCATGAACAATTCACAGTCTACAGAGGACAGCATTCAAGCTTTTGAATTATTTGTCTTGCTCGTATTTGGTTTTGATCTGGAAGTTTGGCAGCATTCTGAAGAATTTCCCTTTATGAGATAAGAAAGGCAATAAATGGAGGAAGTTCAGAATGAGAATAGCACTTGAAAGTAAAAGGAGTGGCAGATTGCAACATATTTTCATGAAACCAGGAGCACAGAATTAGCAGCAATTCTCAAATTTCACAAGGCCCTACAAAACATCACAGTCTCTTGAGAGTGCCACTTTGGATCGCAATTTTGAAATTAAACTACAATCAGAAGGATTCTTGCTTAGAATAGCACCTTTCATCTAAAGATATTAATGGGTCTCTATCTAATAAATAGGATTTCCAATCCCCATATGAGAAAGAGGAGAAAGAAACCAAGAGAAAACAAAGAAATAAATTCTAAACAATTAAAAAATTATATAAGCAAAGAGGAAAAATGGGGTTTAGAAGATGGTTGAAGAGTGGTCAGGCACACTTTATTTTTTTACAGAGTTTTTGTTGTCTGGTGAAGTATGATATTAAGGAGATGTCACTGATTCAAAATGTATGGTGCTAAGGAGGGTGAAGGCTGGAGAGTTGGGAAATTTTCCTGAAGGGTGGAGGGCCTTTAATATGAAAGGTAGAAAGGAGGCAGATATAGGACTCTATAATGTTCTTGTTATAAAGGATACTGACTCCAAAGGGCCAGTGATACACAAATTCATCTTCTATAACATTCTTTCACCTTCCCTTCTGTAACTTGGGATATTCACTTTCCTGATCTTACCTTTGGATGCTGGGACTATTTATGCTTTTAATGCTCGATTCATGTTCAGATGTATCCTGTTATTATGTGGCACCACAAGGTAGCAGAGTGAATATAAAATCAAAGCAAAACTTTGGGAGGTGATTCTGAGACAAAAGATAGCAACTAGAGAGCTACTAGAAGTCAAGAGGGGTCTGTCACTGGGCAAGTGGATAGGATTTGAGTAGAATCATGGGGCAGATGAAGAAAATAGTCAGTGGGGCAAGCATATCTTTACCCTAAATCCAGGTAGGCAATCCAACCTAATCCAACATAACCCAGTTCAACTTAACCGAGTCAATACAATAAACGTTTACCAAGCACTAACCATATATAAGTTACTAAGCTAGATGCTAAGGGTTTAAAGACAAATGAAAAAGTGTCATGGCCTTTTGGAAATCTGGACAGGCAAGGAGGAAAATTTAATATTAGGGACTGACAATCAGTAGGTTATTAGGTGAACTTAAGTTGAAGGCAAATTTCTAGTTGAACCACAAGCTTCTTATTTACTTCTTGCTTCATACTTTGGAGGTGTCCTCAGCAACTCCAGTCCCTTTCTCTGATTGGATATCTCCTCTAAGAATTTCCTCTTAAACAGGGCACCAGGTCAATTATCTATTAATTTCTCACTAGATCTTATTCACAAGAACAGTTGTCTAGCTAGGGATCCATAATTTTAAAAACTTGGATAGTACCTTTATTTCTTTATTTTCAATCATTAGATTCAGTTCTACTATTTTATAGCATCAAAATCTTTTTTTGGATCTTGATTTCATCATCTAATATGTTGTAGGCTATCTCTAAAAGTTCTATGTCATTTTGAAATTTGATAAGCATGTTATCTATGCCTTCATCAAAGCTGTTTATAAAAATGTGAACAAAACAGCATCAGAGACAGATCTCTGGGGTACTCAAACTAGAGACTTATATCTAGGTTGACACTGATACATTAATCACTATTCATTAGATCCTGTCACTGTCACTTATCTAGTTTGGAATCCACCTAGATATAGTATTTTCTAACCCAGTACTCTCCCTATGTTTTTTAATTTAATTTAATTTAATTTAATTTTAATTTAATTTAATTTAATTTTATATTTTTAAACCCTTAACTTCTGTGTATTAGTTCCTTGGTGTAAGAGTGGTAAGGGTAGGCAATGGGGGTCAAGTGACTTGCCCAAGGTCACACAGCTGGGAAGTGTCTGAGGCCAGATTTGAACCTAGGACCTCCTGTCTCTAGGCCTGGCTCTCAATCCACTGAGCTACCCAGCTGCCCCTTTCCCTATGTTTTGATTGTGTATATATATATATATGTATATACGTACATATATATATATATAATTTAAAAGACTCACTACTAACATGTCTATTATTTACTTATTAATGCATCATATACGTCATACTAATAATTATGCAGTTTAAAAAACTTACAAAAATAGAAATTACAAAATAATGAGATAAAGAGGAAATATTTGACCTTAGAATCAATAAGAAACCATTAGAATTTTTTGAGTAGAGGAGGGAGAGGGCCAGGCCTGCACTTCAAGAAAATCACTTTGGTAGCTATATGGAAGGCCATTTGGAAAGGGGAGAGACTCAAGACAGGAAGGTCAGTTTGGAAGCTATTGCAAGAGTTCAGGCAAGAGGTGATGAGAACAGGGGCTGATAACTGGTTCAGTAGATAGAGAGACAAGTCTGGAGATGGGAGGTCCTAGGTTCAAGTCTGGCCTCAACAACTTCCTAGATGTGTGATTCTGGGCAAGTCACTTAATCGCCATTGCCTAGCCCTTACCTCTCTTTTGCCTTGGAACAAATACACAGTATCGATTCTAAGACTGAAGGTAAGGTTTTTGTTGTTGTTGTTGTTGTTTTGTTTTTTTTTTAAGGAGGTGATGAGAACCTGAAAAAAGTTTGGTAGCTATATGAGTAAAGAGGAGACAAATGTGGGATATGTAGTGGAAGTGGAAACAACAAGATTTAGTAGCTGAGTAGATAACGTGAGGCGAGAATGAACTGAGCCAGAAATGACACTGAGATTGTGAATGGGAAAGATGGTATTTTCCTCAACAGAAAAAGGGAAATTTGAAAGAGGATGGATTGTGGAGGAGGGGTAGGCAAAGGGATAGAGAAAATTATGTATGATGAATCATAAGTCATCATTCTCAGTCTTCCTTTGAGATTTACTTTATCCCACCTAAAATGAAATTGGACTGAGGAAGGGTATAATCTTTCTTCATTTGGTCCACTGCTCTGGAGAACAGAGCCCACTATCCCAAGGCTACTTGCCATACCATTACCACCAGGTAATCCGAGGGACATACTAGGGAGAAAAATTTCCCAATGGCATTTGCACAGCTGTGGTTGCTGTAAATACCCAAGTAGTGGTTAGGTTAGGTTAACCCTTTGTGCTCAGAAGTGGAGGTAGACATAGGTGCTTACATTGTAGAGGGAAAGGATGGAGTGAGTGAATTTTGTGGTATATAGTTAAGTGCGGTTGTGTTGAAGATAAGCTTCAGGATAAACTACTATTGGTGAAGTGGGATGGAATGCTTTCTTTTCTGCCTGCAAGCATACTCAAATCTCTTCTTTCCTAAAAACAAAACAAGACAAAACAAAACAAAACAGAAAAAAACTCTCTCCTGCTATGATTCTCTATTTTGCTCCTTTTACTACCTTTTAGTTTATTTTATGGCTTTACATACAGCTAATTTTCTTCTATATTGAAATGTCTTTGTTGATGAACAAGTTCAAAAGAAAAAAGAAAAAAACCTAAACCAGGAAATGACTGTCTTTTGAAATTTCATGACTATGGTATTCTCCTGATCTACCTAATTTGATTGTAACCATCAAATACAAAGTGAGCGGTAGTCTTTTTTAAAAAATTTATTTAAAATATTTTCCGATGGTTATATGATTCATGATTTTTCCCACTGTCTTCCCTCCCCCCTCAAGGAGCTGACAAGCAATTCCACTAGGTTATACATGTATCATTGTTCAAAACCTATTTCCATGTTATTCATATTTACAATAGAGCGACCTTTTAAGATCAAAACTCCAATCACATCCCATTGAACTACATGATCGATTCTATGTTTTTATTCTGTGTTTCTACTCCCAGAGTTCCTTTTCTGAATGTGGATAGTGTTCTTTCTCATAAGTTCCTCTGGATTGTCCTGTATCATTGCATTGCTGCTAGTAGAAAAGTCCATTACATTAGATTGTGCACAATGTATCAGTCTCTGTGTCCAACATTCTCCTGGTTCTACTTTCGCTCTGCATCCATTCCTGTAGGTCTTTCCAGTTCACATGGAATTCCTCCAGTTCATTATCCTTTCAGCACAATAGTAGAGGGGAATCTTAAATGGCTTGTTTTTAATGAATCCATGCTGGTTTTTAGTGATCATTCACAATCCATATCTTAAAAATGTTATAGAATTTTGCAAGGAATAAAATTCAAGCTCATTATCCCATTATTTGAAGAAGCTATTCTATTCCCATTTTTGAAAATTATGATGCTATGTTTAGTTCTCCAATCCTGTGACATCTCTTTTACACTGCACGAATGTTCAAACATCACCAAGAGGAAACACAACTCCAAGTTATTTCAGTTCCTTGGACTGTAGTTTATTTGGGTTTGGTATTTTCATATAATCTCAGTTATTTTAGATTTGAACTCCTTCTTAATAATTTTTTAAATATCCCCCTTCCCGGCCAATGATTATTGTTCTTTGTAGGGAAAACAGAAGGAAAACAAGAATTGAGCAGATTTTCTTCCCCTCTATCATTTTTTATCATCCACTGCAAGCAGGGGATCTACTGCTTCTTTAATTTTTCTCCTTGCTCCCAACGTAGCAAAAACTTCATACTTATCCTTATGACAGTGTAGACTTATTTGCAGTCTTATAATTCATGATGCTATTCTTAGAGTATCATACCTCTTTGTTGCATACATCCTTATTTACTTACTCTTGTTGTCATGTGGATGTTTTTTAAAGGTCTAATTTGGTCAGTTGAATCCTCTGCATATTCATATTTGGTCCTTAAGATAGTTTCCTCTTTCCTTTGTTAGATTAATTTTCAATTGTACTGCCAGGATTTTATTCTTGTGAGTATTTTCTCAGGGGTAAGTAAGGAGATAGGGATGGAAAATTTTGGGCTATTCTGATTAAAATGGTATCTATGGTCAGCCCCCAAAACTGTGTCCATTCCCACAAATAAGATAAACAGAAATTTCCAAACTGATTTTTCACTATCTACATCTCCTTATCTTCTCTATTTTGCCCTCTTCTTTTTCTCTTACATTTTTCTTTTATAAGGATGCAGTTAGTTTATTGTAAAGTGAGGATTTGTAAAGGAGAAAAAAATAAAAATTCGAAATGGCAGTTCAAAAGACAGCAATAAAGGAAAATCTCAACTTGACAAAATACTGCCGTCAGGTTGGAAACAGGTGAATTGCATGATATATGCAAATTTTATATAATCACATGCAAATGAAATGCAAATGAATTTGTAGACCTCTGGTTTCTAGATCAAAATGTGGCTATGGAAAATCATTATAGAGGTCACAGGTTTAAGGTATTTGGACTTAAACAAAATTTTCACAACTCTCCTGATAATTGAAGGTACTAAAAACCTATGCTGAAAGTGAGTAAGTATGAAATCACACATTTTCATTTAACTTATGTCATATTCTGTATCTCCCATCAATGATGACAAAAATAGTATCTCTTACACCTGCATTTTAATGGGTCTTATCTTTTGGCCTGTCTTCCTTGTGAATTATCCTTTAGGTTTGAATATTTGCATAATTCAATCAAATATTTTTTGAGTCCTATGCTTGCTCTGTGGAGATTTTTTAAAAAGTATAAGACATGATCCTTGACCTCAAGATACTTACAGACTAGTTAAGCAGATAAAGCTAACAGGTATAAAATAATTAGAGGAGAATTAAATATTAAACACTATGATCCTTGTTCTAAGTATAATAGGAATTCATAATGGGGAAACATCATGTTAAGCTAGGGGACTCAGAGGTTATAAAGACAACAATTGATCTTTCATCCAGGGTTGATTATTTATGAAGGAAAAATTTAACCTAATTTGAGTTTTTTTTTTTTGCTGAGATTTTTCTTTTTATTTAGAATATTTTTCCATGGTTATATGATTCATGATTCCTCACCCCCTCCTTCCTTCCCCCTCCCAGAGATGACAAGCAGTTCCACTGGGTTATACATATTTCATTGTTCAAAACCTATTTCCATTTTATTCATATTTGCAATAGAGTGATCTTTTAACACCAAAACCCTAATCATATCCCCATCGAACCATGTGATTGATCATATGTTTTTCTTCTGCATTTCTGCTCCCACAGTTCTTTCTCTGTATGTGGATAGTGTTCTTCTCATAAGTTCCTCTGGATTGTCCTGGATCACTGCATTGCTGCTAGTAGAGAATTACATCATGTTCAATTGTTCCACAGTGTATCTGTCTCTGCGTACAATGTTCTCCTGGTTCTGTTCCTTTCACCCTGTATCAGTTCCTGGACATTGTTTCAGTTCACATGGAATTCCTCCAGTTCATTATTTCTTTCAGGACAATAGTATTTCATCACCAACACATACCATAATTTGTCCAACCATTACCCAATTGATGGGAACCTCCTCATTTTCCAATTTTTTTGCCACCACAAAGAGAGCAGCTATAAATATTTTTGTATAAGTCTTTTCCCTATTATCTCTTTGGGGTACAAACCCAGCAGTGATATGACTGGATCAAAGGGCAGGCATTCTTTTAAAGCCCTTTAGGCATATTTCCAAATTGCCCTTCAGAATCAGTCATTCCTCACTGATGGACACTCTTTAGTTTCAATTTCCAGTTCTTTGCCACCACAAAAAGAGCTGTTATAAATATTTTTGTACAAGAAGGTCCTTTCTCTAATATCTTTGATTTCTTTGGGATACAGACCTAGTAATCTGAGCCAAATTTGAACCCAAGACTTCCTGTCTCCAGGCCTGGCGTTCTCCACTTAGCCATCTAGATCAGGGGTTGGCAATGTATGGCTCTCGAGCCATATCTGGCTTTTTTGAGGGCCAGATATGGCTCTTTCTGCAGGAACCATAAAGTCAATTTTTTTTCAGGCGCTGTTACAGGAGCCCGCACTGTTATAGGAGCACACACTGTGAGCACCGTATGGCTCTCACGAAATTACATTTTAAAAAATGTGGTGTTTATGGCTCTCACGGCCAAAAAGGTTGCCGACCCCTGATCTAGATGTTCCTAATTAGAATTTTTAAAATATTTCAAGGAAAGTAACTAGTATTGGAGAATAGGGAAAAGGGATACTTTTTCATTAGACAAATTAGATTATATTTATTCTCATCAACTCAATATAATTGACTGGTTATTTAGTTTGTAGATTATTCCATTATGATAATAAAATTTATATAGTGCTTTACACATATTTATCTGACAGTACAACAATCTTGTAAAAGAAGATAAAATAAAAATTATAAGATTATATGTCTTGATTTATAATATCATTTAGATGTCTAATATAGAACATGTGTAGTGGACTACTCTTCAAATTCCACAAATATTTATTAAGGATATGTGTATGTCTGTATTATGTGTGCAAGTATACGTGTTATAAGTGTTTGTGTGTATATATACATCTCTATAGTATCCATAGATTAATATGCAGAGATGTGTTATTTATATGTTGATACTAGAAATGAATTGATACTATTTTCCCATGGCTATTCCAACATTTGTCATTTTCCTTTTTTTTTTTTTTTTTTTTAAATCTTTGTGTATCTGATGGGTTTGCATGGCAATGAAAGTATACCATTCATATGGCATCCTAAAGAGGGTGAGAGTTTTCCAGACCAATGGTCGCTTAGATGCTTCAAAATTGGGGTTTCCCAAAGTTGGGTTTTGAGGAAGAATAAAGGGGTTACCAGTAGAGTAGATAAGGCCCAAATGGTTGTGTTTAGTTGGGATTCCTATACAGCCATCCCAGACTCCAGTTGGTCTGCTCCTGTAGGTGCAGTCTGCTTTTAATCAGTTGGGTTTCAAGGCCAGGTGCTATAATAACCAATCAATTAATCAATATTTATTAAGTGCCCACTATGTGCCAAGCACTTGCTAAGCCGTGGAGATACAAAAAGAGGCAAAAGACAGTCCCTGTCCTCCAGCTTACATTCTAATAGGCCATTGATCCTTTGCTAATGTGCTTCGCTGGGCTATATTGAGGTCTTGGGGCTGTGGCAGTAACTATAGGCACACCTCGTTTTATTGTGTTTGCTTTATTGACCTTTGCAGGTATTACATTTCTTACAATTTGGAGGTTTGTGGCAACCCTTCATTGAGTAAGTCTATTAGAGCCATTTCCCCAACAGCATATGTTCGTTTCATTTCTCTTTGTCACATTTTGGGAATTTTTGCAATATTTCATATTTTTTATGATTATTATATCTGTTTTGATGATCTGTGGTTAATGATATTTGATGTTACTATAGCAGTTGTTTGGGGTCTTATGTACCATACCTCTATAAATTGGGGAATTTAATTGATAAATGTCGTTTGTGTTCTGACTGCTTTGTTGGCCAGCCTTCTCCAACTCTCCTTTTCTTGGGCTTCCCTATTCCCTGAGTCACAATATTTAAATTATACCAATTAAAAATCCTGCAATGGTCAAATGAAAGAAAGAGACAATCAACGGGGCCAATTTCATTGTTGCCTTACATTGCCATAGTCACTCCAATCTTCAGCAACAGCTTTGAAACTGAGGCACTAGCTGAAGGCTCAGATGATTGTTAGAAGTTTTTTTAAGCAATAAAATATTTTTATGTATTTTTTTGTTTATTCAGCTCCTCTCTCTTGTCCCCAACCCATAGAAGGCATCGTCAAAAAAACATAGATTGTGTCTTTCATCATTCCATATCTCAGTTCATTCTCTGTAGGTAAACATTCACAAGTTATTCTGCAAATATTAAATCTGTAGTTGCGTATAATGTTCCCTTGGTTCTAATCATTTCTCTCTTCATTATCTCATGTAGTTCCTTCCAAGTTTTAAAAAATTAATCTGCTCATTGTTTCTTATGGCACAATAGTAGTCCATCACAATAATAAACCACAATTTGTTTAGCTATTCCACAATTGATAAGCACCTCTTGATTTCCAGTTCTTTGACACCATGAAGAGAGCTACTATAAATGTTTTGTAATTTGTAGACTCTTTTCCTTTTTCCCTGACCTCCTAGGGAAATAGACCCAGTGATGATATTGCTGAGTTTAAGGTTATATACAATTTTATAGCTTTCTGAGCATAATATCAAATTGCTCTCCAAAATGGTTGGATCAATTCACAGTTCCACTACTGTGTATTGGTGTCCCCACTTTCCTATATCCTCTCCAACATTTGTCATTTTACCCTTTCATCATTTTAGCCAATCAAAATGGGTGTGTGATGATACGATAGAATTGTTTTGGTTTGCATTTCCTTAATCAGTTGTAATTTAGAACATTTTTTTACATGCCTATATTTGACTTTTATTTCTTTACCTGAAAACTCTGTCCTTATCTTTTGCCCACTTATCAATTGGGGAACAGTAAAATATTTTAAAATTAAGGTATATTTGGGGTTATTTTTAGATATTGCACACTTAATGAACTCTCGTATAGTATAAACATATCTTTTATATACACTGGGAAATAAAAAAAATCATGTGACTCAATTTATTGCTATATTTACTTTATCGCAGTGGTCTGAAACTGAACCTGAGATGTCTCTGAGGCATGTCTGCTCTCAAATGGACACATCAAAAATGACATTTTACCTATTTTCAGACAAATTTCATGCCAGACCTGTGGAATATTTCTATTAGGGCAAATCCAGTCAGTCAACTGAATAAATTTTCCCAGCTAATCAGGAAGGTTGGGAGAAAAGAGCACCTACTTAGCACAGTGCATAGAGTGCTAGGCCTGGAGTCAGGAGAACCCGGGTTCAATCTGGCCTTAGATACTTCCTAGTTGTGTGACCCTGGGTAAGTGGGTAATTCACTTAGTTACAACTGCCTAGCCCTTGCCAGTCTTCTGTCTTAGAATTACTACTAGGACAGAAGGTAAGGGCTTTTTTTTTTTTTTTTAAGGGTGGGAAAAATAACAGAATAAGATCCTTTCATTCACAAAATGAGAGATTTGAATGTTTGAATGTTTATGATACATGTATCACAAATTCATTCATTTATCTTCCTATTACAATAGGATTTACATATGACTGTACTACAGGCTCTTAGGCCAGGAGAGGTTTTAATTCAACTCTTTTGCTTTATAAAGGAAGATACAGACATCTATAAAGATTAAGTGATTTGCCCAAGGTCATCCAGCAAATAACTTTATTTGAATCCAGGACTTCTTCCTCTGACTCTAAAACCAGTAGTCTTTCAATTCAGTGGTCCCTAGAGAATGAAGACTTCTTTTTAAAGTTAAAAAAAAAAACAAATCAAATCACTGACCCTTCACATGCTAGTAGCTGTACAATTAGTGACTATTTATTTATTTCTTCCTTCCACTTCTTCTAACCCATCTCCACCACTGATGAGGAATTTTAACATCACTTCATACTGGTCAGGAAAAATAAAACTAAATAATACAAAACAATTCATTATGATATTTTCAGTCATCTGATAAAGGATTTTTTTTGGGTATAGGCTGGAGAGCTTAAATTTTTGACTAAAACAGCTGAATCTAAAAAATAAATCTAGAATGTAGGTTTTAATTTAATTTAAAATGTATTTAAGTGAGTATGGGCATACCATTGTACTGGGTTGTATAGGAATTCAAAATAAATAGCCATTAAAAAATAGCCATTCATGCGCATCGGCCATGGGTGGGGGGGTGCAGGAGGGGGGGGTTGAAGGGGAAAGGTGGAGCATGAATCATGTAACCATGTTAAAAATGAATATTAATAAATGTTAAAAAAAATAGCCATTCATGGATCTAGCAACTACCACGTATAAGAGACACTGTTAGAATCTTAAGGAATACAAAGAATAAGGCAAAGGCCCTGGCGCTAACAGAGCTTAGTAAGGGATAAAATAAATGGTTACAAAAAACTAAAATAAGGTAGGATATGATAGTGTAATCAGAGATACAAGCCAAGCACTAAGAGATTTCCTAGGAGGGGTAAATATCACTTGTAGGGGAGAGGAGAAATAAGGAAAGGCTTCAAGAAGTCTCAGGGTCCTGTTGTTGTTGGGTATCCCAGGGGTTCAATCCTGGTTGAACTGGTAACATAACATTCTCTTCACTGGTAGAAAAAATGATTCCTTGAAACTCTCTGACAATGAGAGAAGTTGGTAATACTGGAGAGAGAGCCTTCAATCTTACCTATGTGGAAATTCCCTGAAATCTCTAGTGCCCCAGGCTGGAAATCAGGGGCATGTTAAGCCTGGAATCTCTGCATCTCAGTTTATTCCCTAAAATCTTTCTCTCCCTTCAAGGTTCTTTCTTCAAGAGTCTGTCCCCTAAATGCCCTCTCGTTCACCAATGAAGACAACCTTATGAAATACTACCCCAGGCTTGAATTCTTATATTAACATCTACATAAAGATATATGAGCCTATCCAAATGCAAAATGCAAAATAAGAAAATAACTGGTAGGAGATGAGGGATCAAAATGGGCTGGAGAGGCCAGAAAACAATTTTCAGAGTGGATGTGGAACTTGGTTCTGGCTTTGAATGACTGATTGGTTTTAAAAGGGAGGAAGCTGGGATGAAGATATCCTAGATGGTGAGAGGATGTGGTGATGAAGCAGCAGAAGAAGCAGACTGTGGAGTTGTGGGAAGGAAGAGTGTTGGGTTACAGTGAGGATGCCAGCTGGGCTACAGCAGAGGGTTACTGTTGGGGAATGTTCTTTCCTGGGAGTAACCTGAGATATTTTTAGGAAGAGGATAAGACCTTTGATTTTTATTGGCATGAAACACTCCTTCCATCGGTGCAAATCAGCAATTTTTCTGCAGCATCTAGTCTTAGAGAATGCCTCCCACGACAAGAGATTAGGTGAATTGACTAAGGACACACAGCTAGCACATGACACTAGTTTGGATTTGAACGCAGATCTTTCGGACTGAGACTAGGTCATTATCCAATATGGATAAGGTGGGACAAAAGACCTGTTACCACAGAGAGCAGGAGCATTGGATATTCTGGAATTCCATTTGATGTCTCAGGTGAGTAAGAAATTGGGCCTTGGGAAAGCAGAGCGAGTTGGCAATTCGCGTGATAGGTGGCCGCATCTGGCAGGGTCCAAGGCAGGGTGCACACGAGCAACCTGTAAAGTCACCGAAATATTGCTCGAGGTTTCTGCCAGAGAAAATAATCTCTCCTTCTACCTTGAGTTATAAAAGAAAACAGAAGTCGAATTACTACCCTTTTCTCCCTTCTTCCTCTTACTTACTTCCATCCCAGGCCGCCGCAACTTTTACATCACATCAGAGCAGGGACAGCAAAGTACGGGACACAGAGTCGTGGGCATAAGGGACCCTGGGAAAAGAAAATGCCAGTGGCACCTTTCTTTGCGTTGCTATTTCTTCCATCTTCACCAAAGAAATAAAGTCAGTCGGGACCCCAAAGACTGGTTTCTGAGTCTGGTTCGCCCCTTATATCCTGTTCCCTCACCCAGTTTCTTGTTCCCATGCTCCGGACCTGGCACCCCTAATGCTCCGGACCTGGCACCCCTAATGCTCCGCATTTCTCCTTCCTCGGATTTCTCTATCCGTCTCCTTTTCTCTGCAGGGCTCCCTAGCGCGCCCGGGGTTGGAGAGGTAGAGGCGGGTTTTCTCAGTTTCTGCACCTGCCCTGAGGGCGGGGCGGGGAGCCGAGGGCCGCCCCCTTCAGGGTTGCAGCAGTGGAGCCAAAGCTGCTTGCTTGCCAGCCAGTTCCAAACGAGTCTCCTCCTCCCCTTTCCCCACCGTGCCCTCCTCCCCTGACCACCAGAACGCACCTCCAGCCAGCCGTCTCCTTCCAATCTTCCCTCCCTTTTCCCCTCCCCTCCCCCAAGCGCCCGCTTTGCCTAGCACTTCTTATTCTCTGGCCACGGTCTCCTGCCTCTGCAGCCTTGTCTGTCTCCGTCCCTTGACATGGAGCCGGCCACAGAGAGCGAGCACGGCAGCCCCCCGGAGCCCAGTGCCCTGCAGCCTCCTGGGGGCACCTCGTCTTTAGCCACCGGCTCCCAGCCTTTCCCAGGCCGAGAGCCACCGCAGGATGAGCGGCATCTCCGGATCAGCGAAAGCGGTCAATTTAGTGACGGGTTGGAGGATAGAGGTGAGTGAGTGATAACCTCAGGTCCTTTCCTTCAGTCCTGCAACTTCTTCATGGGCTAGGCACGGTAGGAGCGGGTCAGGGCTCCTTGGACTGGGCGATCTTCACTCATTTCATCTAGCAGCATCCCTTCTTCCCTATCTTTGGGGTCACTATTCTGGGGGCCTCTGCCCTCCTCCGTCCTTTTGGGCAGAAAGCTCTGGTTTCTGATTCCTTTCGCTGAAGCGAAGTCGTTTTTATGTGAGGGATGGAAATGAACTGGACTACATCCCAGCCTATCGTTCCTAAAGCCGGCTTTCTTCCCGGCTACTGCTTTTGAGAATTCCGAAAAAGACTGGTGTGCTTGGGGACTGGGGGAAGGGAGGTCTCTTCTTCCTTCCTTGGGTACCCTCCGCCCTTCCTCTCGCCCGCCCCCCTCCTTTCCCAATGTGGCCGGCTTTTCGGTTTTCTATCAATTACCCCTCAGCACCACGCCTAGGAACCATCCCAATCTTACTCCACCGGGAAAAGTTTGAGGGAGGTGTTTCGGTCTCCTGAGGCTGAGACTTCCTTGGGACCCTAGAGCTTATGCATGCATCACTGCTTGGAAATACCTAGGGTTGAAACCCTCCAGCTGGTAGAGGCTTTTCCCTTTTTTTCCTTGGTAGCCTGGGCACAACTCTCCTTCCAGAGGCACGCCAACATCCCGGTCCCTCGCCGGTGGCCTTGTCTACCCGTAAGGTATTCACCATCTGCCTGGGGTCTTGGTTTCTCTGTTCAATCACTGCTAGTTTCCCTTTAGAATATTTCCAAATGCAGATTTAGCTTCTCCAGGTTAATTCTTCGATCCTGGGGGCTGTGTCCGCTGCAGAGCCTAGAGGTCTGGGTTCCAACACCTGAGGACAAGTGTGGGAGTACTAAAGAGAGGAAGGACAAGATAGTGAGAAAGAATTCTTTCTTTGTACTACTGATCTGCCCAGTTTCTATTGCATAGTCACGTACCCTATGTCCCAGGTCATAGCGGATCTGTTTGGGAAGCAAACATGACCCGCCTTTTGGTAAAGAGAGGCAACACAATTTCAGAGCACAAAGATAGCGCCTAATTGCCGTGAATCCAAGAGCTTTGAATGAATCCAAAATCCAGGAGCTTATATACGGAGGCAATATAATGTCCCTGTGGTTATTATTGATCAGTTATTTCTTTCCCTCCTCCCCATCTGTTGTGTTATCATATCCCTGTAATAGCTCTCAGAAACAAAACCTGAACTCTTGACTTATCAAATTCTTCTTTCAGTTGACTTCAATGGAACAGCAAAGATTTGATGCTATCTTCTTCCCCTTTCTTTCCTCCCCCCCCCCAATTCTTGCACCTCCTTTCATATTTTCAGGTTCAGCCTGTTTGCAAAACCCAGCTGCTTCATAGCTATATACTTACTTCCTTTCTTTCCCAGGCAGCCACTGGTTCCTGAAGAAATGGACTTTACAATTTTGGATTTTTAGTTGTCTTGTCAGAGCCACTGGGTCAACTCATTTACTAAGGCATTATTTAACAGTCATCTGGAGAAAATTAACTCATTTAGCTTTTCCTGACTCAGAAACCTTTATCAGAAGCATTCTATTATTGGCTGAGATCAATTTGAATTTTTCAGTTTTGTCTGATTTATACTTTATTTTTAGCTTCTCCCAACTGTGCACCTTTTTTGTATTTAATGTCCTGATGCATGACCCCCATTTTTTTCTTCTGAAATTTAAAACTGTATAATTCAAATAGAATGAAATGGAAACAGCAACTCCCAGAGAATGAGCAGAGATGCTTACAGACAATTGGAACTGCTCCAAATGTACCGACTTTTGCAAATGCCTGGTGTTTCTCCCCTTCTCTTGTTTCCCATATACTTAGCAAAACATTATGTAAAGGAATATTACGGGAGATTTTGTAGGTGGAAAGGTTCTTTCTTGCTTTGTTCATATCAGAATTTTGAAGTATTTTTTTTCGAATGAAAATCGGAGATCTTATTTTGAGCTGAAGACAGCCAGTCACCTGCTTTGAGCTTATTTTTGTAGCATTGCAGGTTATATTTAAAAGATGGCCTATTTCTCCCCACCCCTCAAAATAATCATATTAATAAAGTACTATGACAAGTTACATTTTCTAACTTGTAGGAGAGAGGTGAGAAAAATCTCCCACTTCTGGGAATTCATTGCTGGGTTATTTTTGCTGGTAAACTGATTTTCATCTTCCCCCCTCCTCTATAGGAGTATGAATGAATTTTCTGCCTGTTCATGAAATATGTCAATGTGTGAATTCAGTACATGCCACATACAATAGCTCGGTTTTTATGTTCCTGCTTCTCTTCCACATAATCTTGCGCATCCTTCAGGATAGCTGGCCCCCTTACTTCAAATGTTCACATCTTTTTTAACCTGAAAGGTAAAGTAAATACAAAACAGATGAGATTCTTTTGGGGGGTTGGAGGTGGGGTGGGGAAGAGCAAAAAGCCAAACATCATTTATATGCCAATCCTGGATAACAAAGAGCTAAAGTTGAAGAACTCGTTTTTATAAAACAAAGCATATTGTTACCTTGGAAAGTTTATTGCAGTATTTCTGTCTGTATTTCTTAAAACAAAACAACATGGTTTAGTGGAAAGAATATTGGAGCTGGAACCAGCAGAGCAGGATTCAGGTCTTCTTGATGCCATTTATTGTCTATGTGACTTTGGACAAACCTTTTACCTCCATTGGGTCTCAGACTCCTCATTTTGAAGTGAGGGTAAAACTTGCACCATTTACTTTATAGTATAGCTATTTGGGAAGTAATTTTTATACTCTAAAGCAGTATATAAATGTGAGATTGTAAGAGCTTGCAAATTATTATCATTATTATCATTGATATGAAGGAGACCTCTGTATGTCATATTTATGTTTTTCTAACATTCGGTTACTTAGAAGAGGGAATCAGTGGCAATCCTGACTGTCGACCACGTCCCTAATTTAAACCGCTCTCTACACAGTGGCTTACACACCTGCTAGTATTGTGGGGAATCGGGATAATTTGGATTTGTTGCTGCTGAACACTCTCTCTGGAAAGACAACTAGCTCCACAGTTATAGGATCTAGGTTCTAGTATTGCCTTAACCACTTTTTCCCTGTTTGACATTAGGTAAAAGTCACTTAAACTCCCTGAGCCTCGGTTTCCTTATCTTGAAAATGAAGGTGTTAGGCTAAATGACCTTTGCATTTCTATCTCATCCCTATGATAGTATAATCTCCTTCCTCTGGCTCTGATTCATGCTGCTATTCTATTCCTTTTATTCAGAGCCCCAACTATAGAATGGGCTGACTCTAAGGAAGTTGTTTAGAAATGAATGATGTTGTGATTCTTAGACTAACCCCAAAATTATTGATTCAGGGGAGCTTACATTATAGTTGTACAAAAGTACCAATTTAGGAGGGGAAGAGATGCAGGCCTGTGTTGCCTTGTAGAAGGAGGAAGTCTCCCAGAGGAAGGTAGGTGGCTTTGTGGAAAAACATGGAATAAGGAAGACCTGAAATCAAATCCTGCCCCAGACTAGCCAAGGGGTCCCTGAGAAAAATCACTTAAACTTTTTCAGCATCAGTTTCCTCAGATGAAAATGAAGATAAAAATACCACTTATCTCACAGGATTCTTATAGAGATCAAGTGAGATAATATATTTAAAGCATTTTACAAATAAAGTCTTACATTCGTATGTTAGCTATTTCCCCTTTTCTTAGAGCAGAGCTTTATTAGGCAAAACTCTGAAATGGTTTCTTTGTGCATCTAACTACTCCTGCTCTATCTGCCAAAATGTTCCCCACTAGCCCTTGCCTATAATTGAAGCTCCCTTAAATTCCTTTGAGCTCTCAGCTAAATATTAAGAAGAGAGCAGTTGGATTGGGCTCACTTATACTAGTGTTTGAATGATAACCCATTTCCAAATGAATTCCCAACTGGTAACGTATGAAGTTTGCAGCCAAGAGAAGCAAAATCATTCGGAGTATGGCTGAAAATCTTTGTTGGCTAGTGGGTTCGGGATTGGTATGGATGGGTCTTTTGTTAGCCAGGTATTTTTAAGTTGGGGACTTTTCTCTCATGCTTTTCTTTGCAACTCTTAGTTAATCTCTGAGCCTAACTGCTGGGTTAGCAAGTTTTCTGCTCAGTTGTGTTCTTAGGATGGAATCAAAACATTTTTTGAAGGTGGAGATGGGAAGAGATCGGAAGAAATAAAGAAGGCTGATCAGTTCCAGGATTGTTTCCACAACAGTTACACTCACTGGGGAGGGGATAAGAGGTTGGTTCAGGAGAAGAAACTGATTAATTGTAGAGGCCAATTGAAGCTCCATTGTGGTCTGAAAGATATCTTCTCATTCCTAGAAATTCCTCCAGGCAAATGTTGGCTTATTGGTGTGGGAGAAGAAGCTTATGTTGTATCTGATGCCCAGCATGTTGTTGGCAATGGGTAAATGCATCCTAATGTGGATAAATGTTATGGGGCTAAATAGAAAACCCTAGTTGCTCTCTGAATTTTAAATCTGCTTCTAAAAGGAAACCTTAGCCTCCCATTCAGCAAACAAACCTCTGAAGTACTGTCATTGCTAAAAGTGTCCACCCTATGAATCACTTATACAAGTCAATATTCAATGCAGCTTTATACAGTGGTGAAAATCAAGTGGCAAGGATAAAAGATGTTTTTATTTTGTCTTCTAGAGTAGCCTAGATAAATCCTCTAGGGAGGGTAAGGGATAGTAGGAGCGAGAGGAAGAAGAACAATGAAAATCTGAATTAATTAAAATTTCAGCCTGACATAGCTAGTTTTTTTGCATGAATGAAAGAGGAAAATTCATGTAAGAAGAGGCATATTTCTCCAATTTAGTAAAGATTAGATAAAGAGAGGTGCTGTATTTTAAATTAAGATTACATTTACCAGGGGCAAAATTTGATGAAAGAGAAGATTTCTCATATTAAAGTGGGTTTATTAGAAGCATTCTAGGGAAAATGGTGGCAGTGTTTATATTTACGACTTCCAAATACCCTTATGGCTGCTTTACTCTGGTGTACTGACAGACATGAAAAGGGGACTAGTTTTAGAAAGTTAAACTCCCAGAGATGTGACCTGATTTTTTTCTGACATTCTTCCTCCTTACTCTGTTTAATAACCTATAACTTAGGAGTCAATTAGTCCAAGAACAAACATTTGGTCAATGCCTATCATGTGGCAGAGATAGGGAAAGAAGTGAAGGAGTTGTAATACAGTGTGTTCCCTATTTACTTCCTTGGGTCAAATGAAAATATTGGTGATCAAGAGTTAATTAATACAGATTCATTTAAACATTATGTGATTTATGTAATTTGTAAAACAATTATTTCATTTCTGAGTCTATTCGTTAGAAGGTACATATGCCAAGGGCTTTCTGCCTCTAAACTGGACATCAACTGGGCATCTGGGATCGTTTCTGAATTCTAACTGGTTTTTAAGGCAGTAGAATGCATTCAATGACTACTTTATGGATTTGGTCAATCCCTGTTTTACCTAGAATGGCTGGGAATTGAGCTTTTGGATAACAGAGACACTATATGGGTCATAAGTTTTCAGAGGATTAGTGTATCATAAAATGCAATGACCACTGAAGCACTAGGAAACATAAGTCTTTGATTCAGGGTTTAGGCACTAGCAATACTTTAGTCTTATCAATGATATAAGATGTTCAAAATGTATGGTATCATGAATGTAGAAGGTAGGAAATTAGGGGGAATTTTTCTTACATTAGCTCTTGTCTTTTTCTATATTCTATAAGTTTATTGATTTGTAGGAGCTTAAAAGCTTTCCAGAAAAAATTCCTAATATCAACTACTTGCTTTTGGCTTTTCAAATTTTTATTGGATTTCTTGAATAACTAATAGGTATTCAGTTATGTGAAGAAAAGGGAAAACTATCTCAAATGTTTTGGCTTTTTGACTGTTTAGGTTATGGAAAAACAAGAATTTTGTCAATTAGTTTATTGCCTTGCAGTGTGACTAGTACTAGATAACTCTTACCCAGTCTATTGGGTAGAGAGATGAAGTCAAATTAACTACTACTTTCTGGGGGAAAAAACTGGGAAGTTATAGCTTTTCAAAAATAGAACTTCAGTTCATATACAAAAGGTAGCATTTTCATAATCAGTCTTTAAGATAGGTCTTAATGACCTCATTGCCTGAAGGAAGTAATATAACTACCAAGATGCCAAATTTACATTCAAGAATTGATTAGGCATTGCTGAATCTGGATCTAGGTTTCTTAAGAGAGAAATAAAGGAGTTCCCTGTTTATTAATTTTTTTCTTCATTTTTCTTGTCAGGTTTACTAGAAAGCAGCACAAGACTAAAACCTCATGAAGCTCAGAATTACAGAAAAAAGGCATTATGGGTATCCTGGTTCTCCATCATTGTTACATTGGCACTGGCAGTGGCTGCCTTTAGTGAGTATTAGATGAATTACAAAGCCATACGTAAATACTATCCTTTTAAAGAAATTCTCATATTTGGTGGTTGGAGGGGTCACCTTTGCTTCTGATTCAAGATGTTTGGGAACATTTTAGAAGATCTCTAGTGTAGTCATAGTTTTCATATTTTAATAAAATGAGAAAAAGATATATTATTCTTTTTTGTAGAGGAAAGTGATGGTTAAGAAGAATCACTGGGGGCTTTGGTGCTAATCAGAAAACATATATTAAAATATATGTTTGTTATCAATTGAAGAAGGAAAAAAACTGTTGGTGATTACCTTCATCCTGTGTTGACAAATGTGACAAATACATATCCTTGATGTTCATCTCTTGAGCCTAATGCAGGCAGATGAGTGAAACATTATATGGTATTATCTCCTGCTTTCCTCATTGGTGCCAACATATATTTTGGTAGGGTATTGTGTGAAAATTTCAGTTTTTCTTTTGCTTAAAAAAAAACCCAACAGATTCTTATTGTATGCTTCCCCAGTTTGTGGTATCTATTAAAAGGAAAGCATTAATTTTAATCAAGAACAAATAATTAAATAAAATGGAATTTCCTCTCTGTATAGAAAATCATGTTTTTCATTTAAAAATACCATGGCATGAATTTCTTTTGCAAATGCTTGCCATAATGAGAACTGTGCATAGTGGCTGTTTTTATTCATTATTAAGAGATTCATGTGCTTAAGTGGTGACTGATGCATTGGAGCTCAGTCTCCATGTAGAAACACTGTGTGTGTGTGTGTGTGTGTGTGTGTGTGTGTGTGTGTGTGTGTGTGTGTGTTTACACACTGGGGGAGGAGACAATTTATTTCTCTTTTGAGATTACTTTATCACCTTAACCGAAAGACCTGGGTTGTAAATGACATATATCATCCAAGATGTCTGAATCAACATTCCTCAGAATTGAGTGTGTGTATACAGTATGTGTATGGGAGGGGGTAGTGAGGTCGGGAGCGATGGGAGAGGGAAGAAAATTATGCTTTCTAGAAGCTGCTCCAGCATGTATGTTGTTCTAATCGGCAGTGTTGGACCTGCCGCTGGAAGTTGGTGTTAGCTCCCAAGAGGGATTATTAGAATTTGACCAAATGCTCCCTGTAAAACTTGGCATATATTACTTGAAGCAATTTAATATGAGAAACACACACCATTCCTTGGCTCCAGAAACAAACATTTAAAAGTAGGCTACAATGCATTTGAGAGTATAAACATTTATGAGGGAGTAGGAAATCTAATCAAGAAAAATTCTGATTTCTGAAACCCTCCCCCCCCCCCCACAATCCTTTTCCAGCTGAAATCGGATAAACAAGCCTGTCTGTTGTCCCCCAAGGATGATTTAGTTGTGGTGGTTGTGTTAGACTCTATGGATCAGACATCATAATTTACATATGTAAAGGAAGTGGATCAGATGAAAGATGGTTGAACTGGGAAGGAGCATAATGGCTATTCAAGCACTTCCATGCCTAATAAAGCCATTGTGGCTTTATTATTTGTGTGTTTGAAGAAATAAATATAAAGATATATTGAGGAAATCTCTTGTTTAGGGAGGACTTTATTAGATGTAGCATAGGGAAATCATGTTGGGAAAAACAATTTGTTAGGAAATAGAGATTTCACATTAAAGCCTGATGATCAGATGGGTTATATTATAAATGTTACATTTCCTCATCTGAAATGGAAAATGACTACCATTCCTGTATCTCCATTTTCTCTTCATTAAAAAAAATGTTGAATAAAATTCAGGGAATTTGAATGTTGAATTCTGCCCCCCTCCAAAGGATTCTTATTCTTTCATTCTAGCAATTGTTCTAGCTAATCATGTTATATGTTATACTACTCCTTTGGCTTTGGGGCTAAATATTAAGATAAAATCAATATATTGAGTATCTTTTAAAAGTAGTCCACCTTAGGGGGCAGCTAGGTGGCTCAGTGGATTGAGAATCAGACCCAGAGATGTGAGGTCCTGGGTTCAAATTTGACCTCAGACACTTCCTGGCAGTGTGACCCTGGGCAAGTCATTTAACCCCCATTGCCTAGCTCTTACCACTCATCTGCCTTGGAATCAAATTCCAAGATGGAAGGTAAGGGTTTAAATGAAACAAACAACAAAAAAAGTAGTCCAACCTTATAAAATAACTCTGGGCTCACACAGGTCCAGATTAATTGCATAGGAATTCTCAATGGATTGCTCCCATGGCTTTTTGATTCCACTAAGATAATTCTGAGAACATCTGAAGTTAATTGCATTTTATGTATTTAATGGCTAACCATACCAAGCAGGCCTAGGTTAGGAAAAGTTTTGAAATTATAAGATAGATATTTAGGACAGAAATATATAGTAAAGCAACAGAAAACAATTACTGGCCACATTTCCAGTAAATAGTTTCTTTCTCATATCCACTCCCCTTTCTGGTAGCTGGGGCTTCCATCACCTCCATGGATTGAGAGTTCTTCACAGGGAAGGTTTGGGCAAAGTCAACAAGAGACAAGGGGTTATGCATTGCAGCATACACAGTTTCTGCAGATTTGTTCATGCCTTTAGTAAATCTGAAGCTACTCTAGATGCTTTCTTTCCTTGCTCCATGGATCTCAGATGTTTCAGACTCCACCATCATTATCCTGGTTTTCCTTCATGATTCTCTACTCCCTTTCAAAGGCTTATGTTTCTTCCTATTTAATAATTGTGTCCTGGGTATATAGTATTATGGGAAATAGAGTATTTATTTTCTTTTGGTACATGCTTGTGCTTTGTGTCTAAGTAGTCTAGGAAATATAGCTTTTTCAATCAGGCATGCCATTTACATATCTGATTAAAAAATTTCAATCATAGGCTGTTGTACCAGTAGAAACATAGTATATATATGTATGTATATCTATGTATACCTATATATACATATATGTATATATGTGTGTGCACATGTGTATATATATATATATATATCTACATCTATATATTTGTTATTTAATTATTTTTCAGTCATGTCTGACTTTTTTTTTGACACCCCCCCCCTTTGGGGGATTTTCTTGGCAAAGATACTGAAGTGGTTTGCTATTTCCTTCTACAGCTCATTTTACCGATGAGGTTAAGTGACTTGCCCAGGGTCACACAGCTAGTATGTGTCTGAGGCTGGATTTGAACTCAGGAAGAGGAGTCTTGCTGACTTTAGGCATTCATTCTATCCACTGTGTCACTTTGCTGCATACACGTAAACATACATATACCTATACATGTACATACATCCTACATATCTATATCTAAATATATCAACCTAGGCACATATTTTATATATCTATATCCATATATGTATAAATGGACCTTCTCTGTAGGGCATACTTTCCAGAACCTACCACGGATTGCTGAAACCAGGATATAAAAGAAAGGTTGTATGTGTGCTCTCTCTCCCTGCTTCTGCCATAGGCTTGGTGCTCTACAGCCTCCCCTCCCCTGCAAAAACCCTAAAATAAAGAATTCTCTGAGGGAAAGCAGAATAATTGAAACAGAAAGATTGCCCCTGCAGACAGTGCTATGGATCTCTAATGCAGAGAGAGGAGACTTTGGCCCTAGTCCACCCACTTTGCCTCCATTCCCATGTGTGTCTTCTATCTGTACCTTGTGTCAGTACACTGGTGTGTCTGTCCCCCCTGCCCTTCCTTCTCCAAGTGTCCTTGAACCATGTGCCACAGCTTCTTTTCTGCCTCCTTCCCTCCCCTGGAATCTGAGTTTGTTTGAGGAACTGAAACCGTGGTAACAAAACTGTGGCTGGTGGCTGCTTCACCATCTACAGCAGAGGTCGGCAACGTGTGGCTCTCGAGCCATATCTGGTTCTTTTGAGGGCCAGATATGGCTCTTTCGGCAGGAGCCATAAAGTCAATTTTTTTCAGGCGCTGTTACAGGAGTGCACTGTGAGCACTGTACGGCTCTCACGAAATTACATTTTAAAAAATGTGGCGTTTATGGCTCTCACGGCCAAAAAGGTTGCCAACCCCTGATCTATAA
This sequence comes from Gracilinanus agilis, assembly GCF_016433145.1. Taxonomy (NCBI): domain Eukaryota; kingdom Metazoa; phylum Chordata; class Mammalia; order Didelphimorphia; family Didelphidae; genus Gracilinanus; species Gracilinanus agilis. The sequence goes on from NC_058132.1 coordinate 298,295,647, forward strand.
TGTAAGTTAGGCTAGTTTTTCTTTAATAGATTTAAAAAACATCCTTAGGGACCAAAGGTCAGGCTCTCATCATCCCTGCCTGGTTACAAAAGAGCCACCAGGCTCTCCAGGTGTGTTCAGATGCTTGGCTGCTGGACCTCAATGGGCAACTGGGACAGGAGAACTATATTCAGCTGAATCAGCTTGGGATGTCCTTAATGCATATCTTCATTGAATATTCTTTTCTTATCATGGCTAAATAAATCTTTCCTTGCCCTCCACTGCATTTTGCCTTTATTAAAGAGCTTCTGCCTCCCCCAAACGTGTGTCTGGGGTACAAAACTTCACAGGAAATGTAGTCCTTGCCTTTCTCCAAAGAAGAAATACTCTGGATTCAAGAATCCCGAGAAATAAAGTCCTTTCTCTTATAGTCATGCCTTTGACATTTATATTTTATGTTTGTTTACAGCCACTGAAACTAGAGGAAATAGTATCCCTTCCCCCACCCCCAAAGGTATAAAATATGAAACTTTTAATGATACAGTTAAACTACTAAGCACTTGTGATATCAATAGGACAGTCGCTTTTACCAGATCATGTCAAACCCTCTAGTTCAGATGACCTAAATGTATAAGCAGTAGGCATTTTAAGTTCCATATAAAGCACTACCTATACTTTGAATTTAAGCTCTTTTGTGTGCTTATGGCTTAAAGGCCATCCTTTTCATGGTGCTGTGACTGATGTTAGGAAAAGCAGTCATAAAGAATTGAAATAGATTGTATTCAGAGATCTAGGATAAATTGAAATATATTTAAAGGAAAATTTTGAGTTTCAGAAGGGGTGATACAAACTGAAAACTAAAATGTCACAAAAGGCACAGAGATAATATATTCCAAAACCCCAGTACATGATGTAATGACTTAGCCTAGTTTAACAAGTCACCACATTTTTTTCTTCAGCAAAAATTAGTTCGTGGAAGAAGCCTGTGTGGTGTTTGTAACATATCAAAATATTCCCAGGTATTAGTTGAAAAATAAATTCGTAATACATCATGACATCCTCAGTGTCCTAATTTTCCTCAATAAGTTGGTGTTTTTTTATTGAGGCAGCTGCATTTACTTTTTAAAAATCCATTCTGTTGATGACCTTTGTTTTTATAACATCTCATTTCTAGACAAGAAAAGACCCCTAATTTCCCTTTAAATTAGACTCTCCCATTTGGGGTATTAATTAGAAGCATGGATAGCCATGATGGGAATGAAGATGGAGAATGTTTGGGGGGTGTGTGTGTGTGTGTGTTTATGTAGATGCATGAACACATAGTTAATTAACCTCTTTGGACCTCTAGTTCTTTATATATGCAAAAGGAAGAGGCTAGACCTAATAGGGGCTTACCAAATATTTGTTGATTGACTGTGTATAACCCAGTTGTGGTATATAGTGATCCTTTGGAGCACCTTAAGCACTTGAGACCCTACCCTCAAGCAACTTATATTCTATTGTGGGGTAGGGAAAAAGACAAAATGTACACAGAAAATTAAATACAAAATCAGGTGCAATCAATAAATCAATCAACACTTATTAAATGCCCATCATGTACCAGACACCCATGCTAAATACTGGAGATATAAAAAAGAGGCAAAAGATAGTTCTTTGTCCACAGTAAATAAAAAGTAAATTTCAGAATGGGGAGTGGAGAGAGGCATTAGTAAAACTAAGGGATAAGAATGTAGCACTTGACCTGAGCTGTGAAAGGAGTCAGAAATTCTATGAGGAAGATGGGAGGAGGGAGAGCTTTCCAATATAGGGGACAACCAATGTGAAAGGGCAGAAAAATAAGAAGGAATTTGCTAATAAACCAATTTGGCTAGAATATAGCATGTGTTGCAGAATGTCTCTAGGTAGGCTGGACCCAAATCATTAAGGAATTTAAGCACCCAACAGGAATATATATATATATTTCATCCAAGGCAGTGGTTCTTTTTTTAAAAAAATAAAAACCATTACCTTCTGTCTTAGAATCAATACTGTGTATTGGTTCTAAGGCAAAAGAGTGGTAATGGCTAGTGACTTGCCCAGGGTCACATGGCTAAGAAGTGTCTAAGACTAGGTTTGAACCCAGAACCTTCTGTCTCCGGGCCTGACTCTCAATCCTCTGAGCCACCCAGCTGCCTCCAAGGTAGTGGTTCTTGATCTGGAACCCAGAGGACCCATAGAGATATTTCAGAGGAATCTATGTACTTGGACAGGAAAAATACATATTAATTTTAATATAATTTTTTCTTTTGTAAGCAATGCATTTTATTTTATGCATTTTCATGAGAAAGGGTATAGAAGCTTCACCAGATTGTCAAAAGGGTCACAGCACATGAAAATGTTAAAAATCCATGTCAGAGGGGGCAGGAGTAAACTACTAAAACTTCTTGAGGTGGTGGACAACATGGTCAGTCCCATGCATTAGGAAAGTTGATTTGGAAGCTGTGTGGAAGCTGTATTGCAAAAGGAGTACCTGGATGCAGAGAGGGTGGAAGCTGAATTAGAATGTTTGATAGTACAGGCAAAAGGTGATGAAGACCTGAAATTGTGTGGTGGTCATATGAGTGAAGAGGAAGGACTGAATACAGGCTATTGTGTGGAAGTCATTTCTGCCAGATTTGGCACTTGACAGGATGTGAGGGAGAAGGAAAAGATGAAGATTATGTCTACATTTGAAACCCAAATTTAAAAGGATGGTAGATGGAAGAATCATTTCCCTCACACGGTTTTTGGTCCAAGGTAATGAGTTCTGATTAGGAGATGCTGAGTTTGAGATACCTTTGGAGTGAGCAGTTGATGATCTTGAGGGAAGGGTGATGCATTCATTTTTCAACTGTAGCAACTCACAAAAACCAGCTATTAGTGGGTAGAGTTCCTGGAGTCAGAGTCAACATCGGAAGAGGGAGGACTTGCCCTAAAGAAAATCACATATTCTTAAAATATCGAAATATAATAGACAAAACTTATTTATTATTTCCAGAAAGTCCTTGTGAAAATATAACTTTGGAAGTGGGGGTGAGTGAGGAAGACCAATATTTTTTACAGCTTCTGCTCATGAGTATCATGACTTTATTAGATTACTTAATTGTCATTTGGGAAGGCAAGGAAACGTTGAGGGAGAGGAGATGAGATATGCTGCAAGAGGAAGAAGAGATAGGTAGGAAAAGAGAAGTAGAAAAATGTGGCAGCATACCCTGGAGATATTGAGCCATTGCTGAATACAAAAAGGGGCACTGATTAAGGAGAAAGAAGGTCCTTGTGAGCCAGGCTCTACACTTTGAGCAGGGTAGAAAGAGCTCTGGATTTGAATCCTGGCTCTGAGGTAGTTGTGTGACCTTAGGCAATTTACTCCTCTGTGGACCTCAATTTCCTCATTTGCAAAATGAGAAGATAGAACCTAATGGCTTCAAGAATCCCTTCTAGCCCTCAAGCCTATGAACCTATTATGGGGTATGAGAAAGGATGTAATTGCTTGTTAGAGATTCATTGTGCATAGTATAGTTTATGATATGTGTTTACTTGCTAATGAGATAGCAACACAGATACAGACTCTTGTCACTGATTTTGGTTGATACAATAAGCAGAAGTGTGCTTAAAGAACCACACATGTGGCTTACCACTGCTTGATGATCCTTATCTTGGAAAATCTTAGTTATAAATCTTTTATTTTCTCTTGTCTTCATCTCCAATTTTTCTCTGTTTTTTTTCTCCTGTCTCATGAGTAGATATATTGTTGTTGTTGTTGTTTTTGGTAAGCTCTACATTTTATTTTATGCATTTTTTAAGCCCTTACCTTCCATCTTGGACTCAATACTATATATTGGTTCCAAGGCAGAAGAGTGCTAAGGGCTAGGCAATGGGGGTTAAGTGACTTGCCCAGGGTCACACAGCTAAGGAGTGTTTGAGGTCAGATTTGAACCCAGGACCTTCCATCTCTGGGCCTGACTCTCATTCCACTGAGCCACCTTGCTTCCCCCTATTTTATGCATTTTAAAACATTCTGAGTAGGATCTATAAGCTTTACCAAACTGCCAAAGGAGTCCATGACACATAAAAAGCCAAGAATCCCTGTTTGAGGAGCAAGAGAGAGACTAAAACTTCTTTAGGTGGGGTATAACATGGTAAGAAATGCTTTAGAATATCAGTTTAGAAACTGTGTAGAGGATGGACTGAAGATTGGGACACTGGATGCAAGTAGGAGGCATTATTTCTATAGTGCAGTTAAAAGATGATATGGACCAGAACTAAGGTGATGGCGGTATTATTTCCTCCTTGGAAGGTGATCATTTCTCTTTGTAGGTCTGAGTCAGGTCCTACGACATCTGCTTTGAAATACTTGTGGAAAACTAGATTAAGACTATATCTGGTCCAAAACACACAGTGACACAGGAAGCCAAATATAATGGGTTTTTCTGCATCCAACAAATCCTATGTTTTAGAGCCACTTATGCATCTTTTTCCTTTTCCTATAGAGAACTAGTAATAAAAGTAATATAGAGAAGTACAGTCTTAAAGCCAGCTATTAAGACTTCCCTTTGAGTTTTATTTCAGGGTGGTTAGACTTCTTAATAGTTCCAAGATATTAAGAGAGGCAGTTGCAGTCACCCTTACTCATTTATCCTTTTTCAGTCTATGATGCTTTATGAACTTGCTGCAAGACACAAGCCATATATGATTTACATGATTGTACAGTCTGGTGAGTTTTAAAATTCTCTACTGCAAGCTCCAATTTTAATATTGAGCTTCATAATCTATTAATGTTGAAGTGTCCAAAGGGTACAGAGCAGTGCCTAAAGGGCTAATTACCAGATACTCACACCCACACACAGACATATAGACCCAACAAAGAATACATTTCAAAGTGAGATGTTTTGTCTTTTACCTTCTGCTTTTCCAGAATAAAATCTATGATTGTGTCCAAAATCTGTGTTTAAGTTCCTTAAAAGGCACATCTTTGAGTACTTGGTAGTTGTGTTCTGAATGAATGTGAAGAACGGGCATTGGGAGTCAGAAATTATGGATTTGAGGATACTTTCTAACTCTAACATTTTATGATGATAGTGTTGTTCGTTGTCATTAATACCAGATGCAAGGGTGCCTGAAACAGAGAGGTATATGATAAATGTTGATTATGATTGATTCCTAGAGCTAGTTTATACTGGATTCATGAGGGCCTATTGTTAAATTTTTATTCTGAGTGTTTATATCTTAATTGGCAAAATACAAAAACATTTTGGCAAATCAGACCTTAATTTAGAGTTTTGTTGTCTAGAATTAAGAAAGCAACAGAGAAAATATCAATAATATAAATTAGACATAGTATTTTTTCAGAAATCTAGTTAAACATTACTAGGACATCTGTGACTAGATCCCAGTTTTCTTTAATTCAATTTTATGTCATTTGAAGTTGTCTATGAATTCATAAGCCTCTATCCTGGGGGGGGTGTAAAAATTAAAATTAATATATTATAATTTTAAATTTAATTTATNAGTCATGAAAAGTTAGACACAACTGAAATGATTGAAAGAACAACAATAGTGATTTGTTCTGATGGGCCATAAAAATTAGAAGAAAAGCATAACTTCTCAAAGACTTGAATGGAATACAGAAAAATTATTGGCTTTGGAGTCAAAGGATTTGATTTAAAATCTTGTCTCTGACTTTCATGGCCTATGTGATCTTGAGCAAATCACCTAACTTTTTTGAGCTATTTTCCAATTTAAAGATAGAAATGTAATTGATAAAAAAAAAAAACAGTATGAAGTCCTCACTTATAATTGATAGGATCTAATTCCAATTTTATTATAATTTAATATTGATGTATACTAAAAGTGGTCATATCTTCAATCCATTTGATAGTGTAAAAATTAAAATGAATTTACAGTAATATCAAATATTATAATTTTATAAGATTTATTTATAATCACTAGAAGTAAAGGAAATAAAAAGGTAACAAAATAAAACCATGTGCCAAGCTAATCTACCTGTTCAAAAGTCCTGCGTTCACAGCTGTCCTCATTCCAAGAGAAGAGAGTTAGTCACAGAAATCCACCGAATTTATCTCCTGTCTATGTCAGCCCATAATGACAGAAAGTCAGAGGTCTCCTGGGTATTGTAGTTTTAAAGGTACAAGATTTCCAATTACACATCTTATAAAAATATAATATTTAAAGTTATTGTATATTAATTTTAATTTTTACAGGGGTGGGAATGTCAAAATTTACCTTTAACACTTCCAAATCACAGAACATTCTATGTAGATACTTTAATAAATATATAGATTTTTAAATGAAATGATGGGAAATTAATTTGTTAGATGTCTTGGAAATATTGACTGTTGGGTCATAAATTCCTTCCAAAAGACACCAAACTTCTCCCAGATATTATGTTGCTATTAATTAAGAAACTTTTTTCTTTTTTAATAATAATTTTTTTACTCAATTACATGTAAAAACAATTTTTAACATTCATTTTAAAATGTTTTGACTCCTTCCCACCCACCCTCCCTCACTTCATTGCTGAGAATAACTAGATCATTCACAGTTGTTCACCAAAACAATATTATTACTATGTACAATGTTCTTCTAGTTCTGCTCACTTCACTTTGCATTAGTTCATATTAAGTCTTTCCAGATTTTTCCAAAAACTTCATGCTTGTCATTTCTTATGGCATAGTAGTATTCCAAATTTTGAGATTCTTTGGTCTTGCTACCACATCTTTGAATAATTTCATTCTCATAATAGTTAATATCTATTTGATGATGGGCAATTGATATGTCTAGCAGTTTCCCATGTCCTGAGTATGTATATCGAAATCTTTTTGCCTCACTTGAATGATAAACTCATGAGAGTAAATGGAATTTCTGAATGTAAAATTTTTGGATAACTTTTCTTAGGCAACTATAGTGACACTAAAATTTCTACTTGATATTTTTATTACATTCTAGGTCCTGTTAACCTATCTGTTTTCCTTTTGTAGCTTTCAATTTGCTAGGTGCTTTGTAGATTTTTGTTGTTGTTGATTTTGAGGTCATTTCCCTATTAATTTTTCTTTTCCCCATTATTTAAAAGTATTTAATTTTCCAATATAGATTAAACATTCAATAGCAAATATTTTTGGTTTAAAAGATTTGTTGACTTTATAAGGATTAATAGAGTAAAAAATGTGTTAAAAATTTTTGAATTTTTTGAATTTGATACCTATATCTTTAAATGCTGAGTTCTGAAAAACAAGATACTAAACATCTCAATTCTTTTAGAAAGGAACCTAACCTGGAATTCTAAAACAACTTCTGAAGCTTAAAGCCTGAATATTATTAGATAATAATGAGTAGAAAAGATGGCAATCTGATTAGGACCAATATAGAACTCTGTGTGTGTGTGTGTGTGTGTGTGTGTGTGTGTGTGTGTGTGTGTGTGTGTGTGTGAATGAATGAGAAAATATTTATTAAGCACTTGCTATGTGTCAAAATGGTGGCCAAAGAAAGACACTGTAGTCCAGAAAATTGCATGATGGGTGAGTGAGACTACTAGGCAGTAGATTTTATTTTATTTTATTTATTTTTATTAAAATATTTATTTTAATCATCCAAAAGCCACCTGTTCACTTTCCTATTCCACTTCTTTCCAATTGAGAACACAAGAAAAACAAAACTTATCACAAATACATATGATCAATCAAAACAAATTTTTGCCTTGGCCAAGTCAAAAAAATGTTTTTTGTCTCATTCTGCATTCTGAGTTTTTTATCTTTTTATCATGAGGTAGGTAGCATTGTTTCATTTTAATTTTCTGGATTCATGGTTGGTCATTAAGCTGATATGTCATCAGCACAATAGTATTCTATTATATTTGCATACCATAATTTGTTTATCTGCTCCTCAATTCATGGGCACCCTCTCAGATTCCCATTTTTTGCCACCTCAAAGAGCTATAAATATTTTTGTGCATTCTTACAGTTTATTTTTCTTAGGACTAATTCCTCCTTTAATCTATCTTTCTTCAAATTTTCCCTTCTCTTTTCTCCCTTTTCTCCTGTTTTGAGTGAAATGCATTTCTGTACCTAACTCTGTGTGTGTGTGTGTGTGTGTTTGTATTTTTTCTTTTTTTTACCAAATCAGATGACAATGAGGTTCAAGGATCAGTTGCTCCAAATCCTGTTTCCCCACTTGTTTGCATAGATGTCTACTTGATTAAGTTAGATAATTTCCCCTGTCCTTTTTCTTTCTCCTTTCTCCCTTCCATTGTATAAATTTTTTCCTTTACATCCATTCTTTTTTTTAAAGATTAATTTAAAGATTTTGTTAAAGACCTAACAAAACCACTCCCAGGCCTTGTCTAATTACATTCCCTCTTTGACCCCTGAAAATCATACAGTTCCAAGGGCACTTATGCATCATTTCCTGGTATTCAAATGTAAGCAATTTAGCCTTCTTTCGTCCTTTTTCATCCTTCATTTGTATTTGCCTATTTGTGCTTCTTTGAACTCTTGGTTTAAACTTCAAAGTTTCTTTGCAGCTTCAGTCTTTTCATCAGGAATGCTTGGACATCATTGGTTTCATTTAAGATCCATTTTTCTCTGTATCATTACATTCAGTTTTGCTCAATAAGTTATTCTTGGCTGCAAGCCCATATCCTTTGCCTTCTGGAATATTGTATTCTAAGTTCTTGACTCCTTTATAGTGGTGGCTGCTAACTCATGTTTGATCCTAACTATGGCTCCTTGGTACTTGAATTCTTTCTTTCTTTTTGCCTGCATCATTTTTCTTTGACCTAGAAATTCTGGCTTCTGGCTATAATGTTTCAGGGAGCTTTTCATTTGGGAGTTTCTCTCAGGAGGTAACTGGGGGATTCTTTCTATTTTCACTTTGTTCTCTGCTTCTAACAGACCTGAGCAGTTTTCTTTCACAATTTTTTGAAATAGGTTTTGTAGGCACTTTTTGGGGTCCTCAGATAGCTCAACGATCCTTAAATTTTTTCTCTTCAATCTGTTTTCCAAGTCAATTATTTTTTTCTGTGAAATACCATACATTTTCTTCTATTTTTCAGTCTTTTGTATTTATTCTAATATTTTTTGTTGCCTCATAAAATCACTGGCTTCTCCCATTCTAAATTTTCAGAGTTTGTTGGTTGGGCAAAGTTTCATATCTCTTGTGTTAAGCTGTTAATTCTCTTTTAATTTCTTCTAGATTTGTGTCTTCCATGCCACCATAAAAGCTTTTTATGACAGACTTCTTTTTGTTTGCTCGTTCTTGGAGCTTACTTCCAAACTATGGATTTGATGTTTGGGAAAGTCTCTAAGGCATTTCTAGAGGGAAGGTTTGAGTTGGTCTTCTTGCTGCTTTCTTAGGGTATTAAGTGTTGTATTTATTCCAGGATCTCAGGGACAGGCTGAGGATCTGCAAGCTTTCAGTGCCCTCAGAGTGGAATTTGATTCAGGGTAAATTCTGATTATTGCTCCACTGGTTTGAGCTCTGCAAATTCTTGACCTGGTTTTGGATCTAGTCAACTAATATTGGTTTCAACCTTTATCATTCAGTTGGCTATAAAACTCTGTTAGTCTGGATTGGCAAAATTATATGTTTCCCTTTGGTCTGGGATTTCTGCCCTGATATTCCTCTGTAGGGTGGGCTAGATAATGCAAATGAGTTCCTGCTCTAAGCCTGGGGTCTGGAGACACTGCTGCTGTTGCTTGCCTCTGAACTTAATTTCTTCCTTTCTTAAAATACTACCCAGGGTTTCCCTACTTGGGTGTATTCCCGCTCCCCTCCCCCAAATCCTGTGGTTGGGTCTATGATATGGAACTGGGTAGTGGGCAACAAAGCCATCAGTTCATACCTGCCCCCATAGCAATGCTATGGTATGGGTTTGGCAGGGTCCTGGTATGCATCTAAGACCTTCTCTTACCCTAGTGATGGGCAACCTTTTGAGCTTGGTGTGTCAAAATTTGCCAAAAAAAAAAGCATAACTCCGGTGATGTGTCACTTCGAGAAAAAAAAACCATAATTTTGAGATATTTATAGTTTAAATAACGAAGATGTATAATTATAATATATAACTGTATTTAATAAACCAAAATAGGTAAATTAACATAGGTAGAATTGTCATCTATTGTACACAGAGTGTCTACACTACACTATAGCAAATGTTTTATCCTCGGCAAGCGGCCCCATACGTCTCTGTATGTAACTGCATGCGGCTGTGTGTCATCAAAAATGGCTACATGTGTCAGTGCTGACATATGTGTGTGTCATAGGTTTGCCATTACTATCTTACCCTGTGCATAGTCACTCCCTGGAACCTGGAGTGCTCAGGACATGTTCTTCTAGCTAGACCTTATCACTAGTATCTATAAACTTCTCTGTCTGTCTCCTTAAGCCAAGATGGAATGGACAAATGACTCACTGTGTCTTTCCAGATATCCCCATCAAGATTCAGAGTATTTTCTAGATCTATTTAGAGGAGATTAGTGGAGAGGAGTTTGGTTTATACCACTCTATTATCTTGCCTCTACCTTCCTTCAGTCCACAAGGTTGTAGATTGACACATTCCTCATTTGCGTAGTTCTAAGAATGAGATCTCTTATGGCAATTGTGAGATTAAAAAATAGCTTTAGAAAAAGATGACTGGATTCTGGTACCCACTTTTACATCCCTTTGGATGAGTACATTCTCCCTTATTTCTACTGATTGCTCAATAATGATAGGATAGTTTAAGAATATTACCTAAGCCTATTATAATCACTAAAATATAGTTTCAGAAGCTTTATAGATGTTTATCAAAGACCTTGGTGTCTTTGATATCTGAACAAGCTCTAGGTTCTCTACAGTGCCTGCTTCAGCCACCTTCATCGCTGTTGGATTGAGTTGTTTTCATCTACCCATTCTATTTGGGGAAGTCTTTACATGCTTGGAGTAGACATTCCCCTAGATCACTAACAGGTTTTAAGCCTGTTGGCTACCTTCAAACTAGTTTGGACTGCTTGCCAAGACAGTTTAGCAGAGTGTGGTCATTGTGCATGCTATAATTTCTTGGAGTCACAGGTGAAAATTTGGGCGAAAGGTGGACACTAAAGTGGGTGAGCAGCTCTGAAAAGGTGGTGCTAGTCCTCCCTGTGCACCTCACATACCCCAAGGAAGGAGCAAAAAGTAATTTGTTTGGGAACATTATGCTGATAATAATTCCTTGTCCCTTTCACCCTTTGGTCATTTCATCAAAGATTTTAGTTCCTGTTATCTTCTATCCTGCATGACTATTCCATACTTAATTAATAGCATTCAAATTATTGTTTCAATACTACTCAAATACTGTTATCTGTGTTGAAAAAGCCCTAACTTTAATGCTTTTTCAGTTCTAAGACTGTGCTTTCTCCCTGGCTTCCCCCTATATCGGAAATGTGATCCCCTCTCACCTCTGCTTCTTGACCTTTCTAGCTTTCCTCAAGATGGAACTCAAATTCTCCTTTCTGCACATGACTTTCCTTGGTCTCCCCATTACCACCATCTGCTCAGTGATTCTCCACTAAGATTCCCCTTTGTTTATTCTGTATATATGTTGTATGCCCCTAGTTACTTGCATTTATTCTCCTTCATTAGAATGTAAGCTCCTTGAGGGCAGAGATTATGTTTTTTTTTCTTTTCTTTTTATCTACAGCTTCATGACAGTGCCCAGAATAGTTATACATAATGGATGCTTATTGACTAGTTGGCTGCCATGTTATTGAGAACCCTGTTTGGCAGCTCTTCCTTAGAACAACATAGATACAGCTGAATCTACCACCAGTTTGGATGAATGAAGACAACACAGAAAGGTGCCACTGTTAGATGTTAGGTTTAAAAAAAAACCGCCTGTTGACAAGCCAAGAAATGTTTAGAGTAGTTGCTGACATTCTGACTTCAATGGCTTCTCACAATAGGCTTACATAAAAGTCATTGACTCTAGATTAGGAAAGCACTTTTTTTCCTTTCAGGACTCTTCCAGAGCTTATCCTTCTGGGTATGTAGGGGGGGGGGGGGAAACCAACCAGCTGCCTCTCAGGTCTGTTTCCCTTTCTCAGTACATTCTGTACAGCGTATTTCATTAAAAGTGTGGCCAGGATGCATTGTGAGCAGGAGAGTGAAGTTCTTACACAGAAATGGCAATGGCACATTCAAGTAGGGCTGGTGGGCCTCAGCTGGAATGCCGGAATGGTCTAATTAGACAGGGAAAGGTCCTAACCTCTCTTATCTGCCCTGTGAGGCCCTGTGAGCTTTATTTTAGGAAATAGACAGGATTTCTTTGGGGAAATTTGCTTTCTTCTTTCTCTCCACATCCCAGATTGTCTTTTGATTATATTCCTGGCTTTACTATAGTAATTGTAAATCACATAGCACAGTGCCTGGCACATAGTAAGCTTATATACATGTTAGTCACCATTATTATTTTTATATTTATTTTCCAGCTCAAAGATAGCTTGATGGACATTCTAGGTAGGAGATATGTCTTAAGCATAGTTATAATGTGTTTGGTCCATAATGTATGTAGAGGGACAGTATGCAATAGGAAATAAAGTTGGAAAGATAGATTAAGTTTTACAATATGGAAGGCTTTGAATACTATGCTAGAGTTGGGACTTTTATTCTCTAGGCACAAGAAAATGATTTAAGGTTTAGAAGTGTGTGAAAGAGGACTGATGTCATGAGGATGGATTCTTAGAAAAAATAATCTCTTGTTATCATGTGTAATTGTTGAAAGGGGAAGGAATAATGGTTAAGAGGTTGCTATAGTTATAGATGTGAGGGGCCCGGTATTAGAATGAAAGGAATATAGTAAATTCAGCTTTTGAAATATTGAATTATAACTGACAACGGGATATCTCAGAAGAATTATACAGGGAGATATTGGAAATACTGGAAATACCAGTCCATCTCCAACTTGTCCATTATCCTAAGATTCTTACTTTAAAAAAATTCTGAAGCATAGGAAAAAAATTAAATTAACAATCCAGTATGTACATCAACTAGATCCAATGATTTGATTGTATTGAAAATTTTTTCAGTCTTCTCACATGACTGCTAACTAAAGAAGCTCTAGCAATATGCTTTTTTGTTTCCTAATGGCTTGTATCTTCTTTTTTCCTCTTTTATTTTTTGTTGGAAGATTTTAAAGAAATTAATGGGAATCATAGATCTTCATGTTTATCTTCCTGGTAATTTTAGTCACTTAGTCCTTAGTTGTCCTTATGCTTACCATTGCTCCCTACTGTCTTTTTGCTCCAACACACATATTTTGCATGGGTATGTACATGTGTGTGCATACACACTCACACAATTTGTTGTTTGCCCATTTGATAGCTCCAGCTAGTCAAAATGAAGAGATTTTAAGGGTGAGTGAAAAAAAACATATTTAAAACTTTCCCAAAGAAAAACTTTTTAAAGTGTCTTAAAAGGGTTACAAATATTCCTTTATAAATCTTTGAGAATCTTTGTTCTATAAATGGAGTATTAATATCTTTAAAAATTAAAGTTGCTGATCACCTAAAGGCTTACTGACAGAATACACAGTGGGCCTAAGTAGGCTGACCCCGATTACCAGTGAAGAATTGTACAGGAAAAACAGTATAAAAAATAGAGGGTGGGCAGAGATGTCTGGACCTGTGATTTCATTTGTGTAGCAAACTTCTACAAGAGAAGTCCTTTCCACTAATACAGATTAATAATTCATCTGTAACTCATAGTTTTAGAAAGTAGCCTAGAGATCCTGAGAGGTTTAGTGGTGACCATAATTATATTGTTATATGTCAGTGGTGGATCATGAACCCACAGGTCTTACTTACTCCAGCCTTCTATCTTCAGTCTTCTATCTTCAATCTTGTATCCATTGTACCATGTTTCCTGTATGAAAAAGATATCAAATAATTGGTTGGCTGGGAGAGAAATTGGGCAGGCCATGTAGTGAGAATGAAGATAACCTGATGGCTGGATCCATATGTTCTATTGCAGAGGTTGCAGACCCAAAGCTTCCTAACTGCATTGCAGCCTGCAACACCAGATAACAACCTGAATCAGATTAAAATGTAGTTGGGAAATGTTTAATAAAACAAATAAAAATATTATAAAGCAAGATAATGATAATTTGATATTTTCTAAGTCAGGATGTTCCTCCCAAGAATCCTTGTGTATGGCTTACTGTCCTTGTTTCTGCTTGAGTTTGACATTACTGTTCTATTGGTACCCATACAATGTTAAAATTTTTTAAAATAATATTTTAGTTTTTCCCGTTATGTGTAAAAAATTTTAACATTCATTTTTTAAAGTTTTGAGTTCCAAATTACCCTTCCTCCTTCTCCTCTTTCTTTCCCTACCCTCTTCCTGAGATAGTAAGCAATCTGTTATAGATTTTACCTGTGTAATAATATAAAACATTTTTCCATACTAGTCATTATGTTGAAGAGATCTCAAAGAAAAAAAAAAGAAGAAAGAAAATGAAATATAGTATGTTTTAGTCTGCATTCAGATTCCAGTTCTTTCTTGGAGGGCACTTGGCATTTTTCATCATGAATCTCTGGGATTGCCTTGGATCAATGAATTGATGAGGATAATTAGGTCATTCGCAGTTGTTCATCGAGAAATTTTTCTGTCATGAGGTACAGTGTTCTTCTGGTTCTGCTTACTTCACTTTTCATCAGTTCATGTTTGTCTTTTTTTCCCCAGATTTTTCTGAAATCATCCTGCTTGTTATTCTTTATAGTGCAAGAGTATTCCATAGCTATCATATACCACAACTTGTTCAGCCATTCCCCACTTGATGGACAATCATTCAATTTCCAATTCTTTGCTACCACAAAAGGAACTGCAATAAATATTTTTGTGGAAATGGGCCCTTTTTTCTTTTATTTGGTCTCTTGGGTAATGTTATCGACCCATCCAAGTGTATGCACAGTTTTAAAATTCTTTGTATCCATACGATGTTGAAAGATGTTTAACACATCCATTACATTCCAAAATAATGCATAAGGTTTCCATCACATTGAATGGGACCTCCTATGTAGTTTTTATAAGATAGAAGGGAGAGTGAGAGACAGGGAAGAGTCAAATAACTTCAAGGTTTGGAACCTGGGCAAATAGAAGGATGGAAATACCATCAACAGAAATGTGGATATTAGGAGGGGTTATAGAGTTGGGAAAAATGTCCTGTCCTACTGCAGATATGTTGTGATTGAGGTGCATACAACGAAAAATATCAAGCAGGGAGATGTGACACTAGAATTCAGATTGAGAAATTGGAATGGAATAGCTAAAAGGAGTGTGGTGTTGTGGATAAAGGGTTAGACTTCAAGTCAGGAAAGCCTGGGTTCAAATCCTACCTTTAACAATAGGCTCATGACCTTAGATGAGTCACTCTACTTCTTTTTAATTTCCTTGCTCTCCCTAAAGTACTCTGCAATACAAGTTGGGCTTCTTGATCTTCCTTGAATGAGATATTCCATTTCCAGACACATTCTGACTCTCCTTCATGCCTAGAATGCTTTCTCTTCTTATCTCTGCCTTTGGCTTCCTTAAAATTTCAGCTAAAATCTTCCTTCCAAAAGAAAGCTTTTCCTCATACCCCTTGATTCTAGTGCTTTCCCACTTTATATTGTTTCCAATTGATTCTTTGTATTTCTTGTTTGTACAGTTGTTTGCATGTTGTTTCCCCAACTGGACTGGAAGCTTTTCTTTGTATTCTGAGAGCTTAGCACAGTGTCTAGCACATGGCAGATGTTCAATAAATGTTTATTCATTGAATGATTCTGAGCTTCAAGCAACTTATTAAGGCAAGTAGTTACAGGGGATTAGCCATGGTAAAGTGAAGTTCCCTCACAAACACTATCACAGACCATTGATAAGTTGATGTTGATATAGATTTGGGATCCATCTATGCAGAGATGATTAGTTAAATCTAGGATGATAGCTCAGAGCACTAAAGTTGTTAATATGATATCGGACTCCTAAAAAATCAGCCTTACATCATTTTGTAAGAGTTTCCATTAAGCCATCTCTTCTATTTAATACTTATGTGATTGGATTTAAAAAACCAAATGAAGAATTTCATGTTGATTCCTTTCAAATAAATCAGTTGGTTTTGGCTTGACATTCCATCTAGTCTATTGAGATATTTTGACTCTTGCATCTGTCACTGCCATTGCCATTAATTCTAGCTTTGTGTCATCTGGAAATGGATAAGATCTTCTTCTGAGTCTTAATATTTAATGGCCAGGATCAAGGACAGAGGTCTATGTTAAAAGCATAACACAAATATGAAATCGAATTAGTAATCACCAAGAGCTAGTATGGGTTTATCAACATTAGATCATATCAAACTAATACCCTTTTTGGCGATTACTACATTCAGATGAAGGGGATGCTTTAGACATTATATGACTAGATTTTAGCAAATTAATGAGTTTCTCAGGAGAGACTGGAGATCTAGATATAGGGATGGATGACTACTTAGGAGGGTTGCTGTAGAATAGGTCCTTTTACATGGCACTCACTATCTGCAAGGCACTGTGCTTGGTCCTAGGGGAGAATATATAGATGGTATTCAAGGAGCTTTTACACTCTAGTAGGGGATATTTAGAAGTGTATAGGGTCTCAGCTGCTGAACCTTTTCTGAGTTTGAGTGCCCAGAGGGCGAATTCAAGCTGTCTGTGGGCCCCTGGATTACCTGAGCGAGCTGAGGGGAAAAGTTCTTGCTTTGGGAGGCTTGGACAGAATGGGGGCATGCAAAAAATGTTTTCTGGCACTGGGAAGAAGGGGAACAGAGCAGTTCCCCCAAGTGCTGACTCTGAACTTGTGCCACATCTTTGCCAATACTGGCATAGGGTGTAAAGGGAGGACTCACACCTCTGGTATGAGGACTTACCAAGTCATTTTCAGAGCTTCTCATCCATATTTGATTTCTACCTGTCAACCCAACTTTCACCTGTGGCTCCAAGAAGCTGAAGCATGCACAGTGGCCACATCCCTGCAGAACTGTTTTGGCAGGCAGCCCAAACCAGGTTGAAGGTAAAATCAATAGGTCTCAAACCTGTCAGTGAGTTAGGGGGTATGCTTATCCCAAACATGTGAAGGCTTCCCCTTGTGAAATGGGCAGATGAGGACAGTTTATTCCATTGGCCAAGAAGACAGCTGAAGCAGACACTATGGGATGTCTAGAACTTGGTCAGACATAAATGACACCAAGGTTATTCACTGCATCCCTGGCCATTAACAGTCTACTTGGCTTTTGTATTGCCACTGGAATTTGATGACTCTAGAAGAGAGTGAGGCTGATGACTCTGCAACTCTGCCTCACTTAAATCCAATTCAGGTCATCAAGATATCACCTAGTGATGTCATTGGTACTCTTTGAAACAAGAACAAACAAAAAATGGATATTCGAGTAAGTGTAAGTAAAATGTGATAGGTGTTACAATAGTGATGTGAACAGTATGAAAATAATCACAGAATTCCATAAATAACAGGATCCATCTTGACTACTTTTAAAGTTTTCATCATATAAGCAAAGGGAATAATTGAGTTTCTTAACAATTGACTCACAATGATATAAGTGTAGCAAGTAACTCTTGCTTTAACTTATTTAATGGAGCCTGGGTACATCTCCTCCTTAGGGTTCCAAGGATACCCCTGAGGAATTGGAGTTATCTCTTCTTTAATGCTATCTCTCAAGTCTCCATTAGGGGTATGTTCTTCTTTATTGCTAGCCACCAAAGACCAATGCCCCACTTTCATTTAACCAATTAATATCAATTAGTTTTTTTTAAACCCTTAACTTCTGTGTATTGACTTATAGGTGGAAGAGTGGTAAGGGTGGGCAATGGGGGTCAAGTGACTTGCCCAGGGTCACACAGCTGGGAAGTGTCTGAGGCCGGATTTGAACCTAGGACCTCCCGTCTCTAGGCCTGGCTCTCAATCCACTGAGCTACCCAGCCGCCCCTCAATTAGTTTTTACTAAGGGATATTTATTTCAAAGTCATGGCAAGAACAAATACACAAACATCCTTTCCCACCTCTTCAGAAGGGCACATCCTCTTTTATGCCACCTTAGTCTCTGGGGAGAATGGGCTCAGACAACATAGTTTCTATGTAACGTTGTTCCAACCAAATTAATGTCCAGATAGGACATCATTACTCCTGGACTGGATGCTAAAGATTATTCCTTTAGTCCTGAGCTTGAATCTTAGGCTATATTAGAAATAGAGTTCTATTTCTAATTTAATTTTTTTCCATGTTCAATCCAGTGAATCCCTTAACTGATATGTGGATACTTTTTGTAACCTAGTTAAAATTCATAAATCATCCAGATAACCAATTTATATAAAATTTTGTCCTAATTTTTTTGTTATATGTGAAACTTTATTATGAAATAACTGAAATATCTTATTATATTTCTTTTGACACAACTCAAATACAGTCATTTACATTTATGAGTGGAAAGAAGACAACAAGAGAACTTCTTATTACATTTTTGGAAATGGAATTTTAATAAGTTTATAACATTTGATTACAAAAAATTCTTCCACATAAGTTGCTGAAATGGGTTTTAGTTTTTCTAGAAACTCTAAAGTTAGTCAGAAGTTTCAGAAAAGGGAGGTCTGTTTGGGAAACAATTCCCTCTACATATCACTTTCTTTTTCTCCCCAGTGATGCCCTTCAATCTGGAGAAGATTCTTGGAAAGACTACAGGGTTCTTAGACCCATTTATACTCTTGTGGTAAAGACTATTGGGAGTCTTAAGGACAATGCAGGTTGTCACTTCTATATATTATTAGTGAGCTGAGTGTTTACACATTTACTAGCTCTCAGTCAAATATGCTTTCCTTCATCTTATCCAGAGCTTAATTTCTTCCAGACACTTCCTAACTGATATGGTGACATTTTAGGCAGTTGCAAACAACCAGTGTATCTCTGCTAGCTGGATATTCCCTCTTTCCCCAATACACTGAGATCATTGGATTTTTGGAAAGCTGATGTTAGTGACAGTCTAAATAATCAGTCAGTTAACAAAATGAAGTGCCTACTATGTGCCTCACATTTTCTGGGAATACAAAGATAAAAGTGAAATGCTCCCTGACTTCAAGGACTTTACATTCCTATTTGGAGAGAGAAAATATAGTAATACTTTGCACAGTTGCTGGTATATAAGTGATTAATGAGTCTTAAAGGAAACATAAGAAAGAGATTCTAAGAGATGGAGTCAAAGGGGACAGCCATCACTATGGAATGGAGAAGGGAAATCTATGGAACCATGTACAGAGAACAGGAAGGTTAGAGTAACTGAACTATAGATATGTTTGAAAAAGAGTGATGGATACTAAGAGTAGAAAGGAAGAAGATTGGGGGTTGGTTATAATAGACTTTAAACAGAGAGATTATACTTGATCCAAGAGATTAGTAAGGAGCCACTATATATTGAGCAGGGTAGTAATATGATTAGAACTGTTCTTTAGCAGAACTCTTCTAGCTGCTCTATGTAAGTTAATAATATTGACCAAAAGATGGCCTGAAAATGATGGGAGATAAATCTCAAGACATGGATGAGAACAGGTCTTGGTTTTTTGAATCACTTTGGAAAATGGTGATTTGATTCAGTTAAAGAATATCATCTAAAACCAAGTGAGGAGAGCTACACCCACATCACAACTCTGAACAATGTAGGTACATTTAAAGGTCTTTAATAACTTTCTGAAATTTTCCATCACTGAATTAGCTCTCAGGATCTGTGACTTTTGATGGGTCTCTGGGGAACTATGCTGACTGAGCATAGACTGCCATCTGGCTTAATCTGTTCTCTTCCATAAGGTCTGATACTGTTGGAAAAGAAACTCTAGACTTAAGAGTTCTTATCTTTTTTCATGTCATGGACTCCTTTGGCTTTCTAGTGAAACCCGGGGACCCCTTCTCAGAACAATATTTTGTTATGGTGGTGTTGTGGTTTTGTGTTTCACAGACTGAGTCTCCTCTTTGAAGACTGAAAGTGTGGTGGTTTCTGCCAGGTACCCAATTGATAAAGGAACTTTGAGATGCTCAGTTTTTGATTTGGTCTGGTTCACTCACACTTCCTTAGGCAACTTAGTGGTTCACCATATTGATACTGGACTTAGTGTAAACACCCCATCAGCTTAGCCCACTATAGCTCAAAACTCATGAATTTGAGGCAGCTCAGTGGCTCAGTGGAAAGAGCACCAGGCTGGAGATGGGAGGTTATGACAGGCTCAAATTTGATCTCAGACACTTGCTAGCTGTGTGACCCTGAGCAAGTCACTTAATCCCAGTTACTGCTCCTCTCTCATGGAATCAATATTTAGTATCTATTCTAGGAGAGAAGGCAAGGGTTTAAGAAAAAGCAAAACTCATAAACTCAAGAGATCAGTCTGCTTCAGTTTCCAAAAAGCAGAAATATTTTAAAATAAAACCCATAGGATAACACATACATATTATTCGTAAATCTTAAAGCATTACATAAATGCTAGCTATTTATTATTATGAGGAAAATTATTTTGAAATACTATCTTTAAAATATTTCTTAAAAACCCGAGGTCACAGACCCAAGGTCATGTGTTCCTGCTGCCTAGGGATTTAAAGCCATAGCAGAATGGACACTGGCCTCAGAGTCAAAATGCCTTGGGTGGATTCTTGATTCTGCTGCTAATTAGTGAAACAACAACTTCTTTAGGCTTCAGCTTTCTTATTTTTAAGATGAGCCAGATCTTTAACATTTTTTTCTTGTTCTAATAATCTACAATTCTATTGTATGGAATTTTTAATACAGTCAATGCTTCATAGAAAAATCCAGAAGGCCAGGGGTAGGGAGAATGATTATGGATAGATAAAGAAGAGCATTTGCCTCTGTTTTTAACAAGGAACTAGAGAATAACCAAAAATAATTAAGGGCTTTACAATGATTGTTTCTTTAAAAAGCTCAATTTATTCCTATTCACATTTCTAATTCCCAGATCAACTCCCTTTACATTTATGCCCATTCTGAGATTCTTTGCACTTTAATAAAATACACATTTAAATTCTAAGTGGAGGAACTATGTAATACCGTACTCCCTCCTTAGTTGGGTCTCTCTTGAAATGCCTGTTTCCTTTAAGATACAACTCAGGTGCATCTTCCATCCATTCCAAGACTTTCCTGTCTACTAACCTCCATTGCTCAGTTGTTAATATTCTTCTTCTGTTGAAATTATTGCGTCATTTTGGATATTCTTTGTATTATTTTTTACGTGTTGTATGTGGCCAGTAGAATTTAAACCCTTTTAGGGCAGGAAGGGTCTTATTTTGATCTTTCTATCTCTGGCTCCATATTTATAATAGACATTTGACAATTGTATATTGAATTGGATGGCAAATATTATCTTGATTAGGTCCTTCTTTTGAACCAATCATTTGACTCATACACATTAATAAGAAAGGAGTTCCATATTTTTAATTAGACTATCAATTATTTGAAGGAATGGACCATATTTTATACATCTGTGTGGGATCTATGCATATAGCAAATGCTCCATGAATTCCTAAATTAATTTAATCTTTCCTCTGCCTTTATACTCCTTTTTAAAAAAAGTAGCATCATAATAACTCACATATGACAGACTTTTAAAAGTTTACAATGGTTCAGAAAAGTTGATTTTCATCAAAACTCTGTGAGATACATACAGGAGTGCTGGAACAGGCTTGTAAGCATTGTTAAAATTTCAGTGTGAGCATTTTCACCTTGAAAATCAGCAAATGTTTCACATCACAGCTAGGTGTATTGTTTTGTTGATTTTGAGACTTAAGAAAGTGACTAATTCAGATTAATTTCAAAGTGTGTCATGCATACATTTGTGTGTGTGTGTGTGCGTGTTGGCGTGGGGACAGTGGAGCCAGTGGCCAAACATTCACCAGCATGACCTGGGAGAGCAGACTGGAATCGCTTAGTTTGGAGTTTGGCAAAGATCTGCTGCTGTGTGTGATATTTATCTCAGATCTTTTTAACTCAGTCAAGTGATGTGTTGTACAGTTGAGTGTAACCTGAGAACGGCAATTACCACCTGTGCTTTGCACACACAGTCACAGTCAATGTCACGGTCCGTATTTATTTAAGACAGCCAGGTGCCTGCTCCTCTGCCTATGGATGAGACGGGTGTTCTCTCACCAAGGGGAATAGATCAGTTGGTCTTGATACCATCATATTTTTCTTCTTGTTTGCTTCATGTCAAAGTCAGATTACCTTTGTGGGTGGATGCTGCTTTGTTTTCTGAAGATGTGTTTATTTGTATGGAAATGCTGGTTCTGTTTCCTGGTGTAGGGCTGAGGGATGTAAAGCAGTTTCTGATGAGGAGGGTTTGAAAAGTATTTACAAACTAATACTGCTTTATAGCATCTTCCAGCTTTGATCCTAGAGAGTTAGTCAAGCGATCATCACAACACAGAAATGCCGAGGCAGTCTCTTTTGACCTTGAGATCATTATAATTTGGACACAAATAGTAGCACAGAGTCATGCACAAACAAGCTGTAGAAGGGGATGTGGGACAGGTGAGATTTAATGTCATCCTGAGTTGAACTGGAATGACTTGTTCACTGGAGGAAACTATGTGCTACAGTGATAAGAGTGCTGGACCTGGAGTCTAGAAGACTCATCTTCCCAAGTTCAAATCTGACCTCAGAGACTTACCAATTGGGTAACCCTGAGCAAGTCACTTAACTCTGTTGGCTTCAGTTTCCTCATGTATAAAATGAGCTGGACACAGAAATGGCAAACCACTCCAGTATGTCTGCCAAGAAAACTGCAAATCAGGTCATGAAGAGCCGAACATAACTGAAATGACTAAATGACAATCACTGAATACTTCGATTTACTGGGAAATGGAGGCCCTCAATTCCACACTGGTTGTGGTGCCTTTAGCCATGAAGGGATTCACTTGCTAGGAAGTAGGCCCCCCCCAATATAAATCCAAGTGTGTCAGGGTCTGCTCTTGCTGTTAGACACATTTTCATTAAGTTCTTCCAGTTTTTTTTTTCACCATCCTCCTGATAAGCCTCTTATGTTTTAACTTTTAAGACTTAAACAGTGCTAGAATTATACTTTACAGGACATGCATAATTTATTTTGATAATTCAGATGTTCAGATGCTCCCAGCACAGCAGGAACATCCTCTCCCCAATTACTTTGATAAATGATTACTGATGGTTTCGTTCTTTGTATATTGCCCATTTTACAGCTCTTATCAGAAACCTTTGGTAAGTAGTCTCCAGAGGAAAATGGATTTTTCATTTCTGATCAGATGAGAGAGGGGTTGTTCCTCTTTTGGGGGACTTCAATCAAGATTAGTTATAAATTTATAACTTATATAAGAATGTATGAGTCCTTGGGGGAGGAAGGGATCACTATAGGGTTGGATTACTTGGCTCTCTAGTAATTCCTGGTTCTTTCCATTTGGTTGGGCTCTCTCAGACTCGGACTACACAGTTTATGACTGTATGGGTCCTTGGGAGAGCCAGAGACTCTGGGAAGGAGGGCTGTTTTGGCTACTTATGGGCTCAGGTCTAAGAACTTTTATGTTTTACATTTTCTGTCAGGTTAAGGTCTGTTTTATGTTTGAAATGAATTACTACTTGCATCCTTGAGGCTTTTAGCAAGTTGCACAACCTCTCTGCATCTTGAGTATTTCATCTCTAAAATGAGGGCTTCGTGGAGTCACTCTTGAGGTCCATTCCAGCTCTGACTCTAGGATTCTGTGATCTTAGCTTGTAAGTGCCTCCAGGTGAGCTAGAGAGTACAAAGCATAAGTCAAATTCTCATTTCCTAAGGCTAAACTCTTTGTGTGCGTGCGTGTGTGTGTGTGTGTGTGTGTGTGTGTGTGTGTGTGTTTGAGACAAAGAGTCACAAGTCTCCAAGGCAGAATCTAGTCCACGTAAAACCCAGAACTTCAGTTCTGGTTCACTGATTACGATACTTGGTGTTGGAGACAGGATTTTTGCACCAGTTTCTTGACTTCAACATGAGTTTTTTTTTTTCTATATCACACTTAGGTTCCTATTATCAAACTTCTTTTAGTTTATACTGTTGGAGCCCAGAAGGCTACATTATTTTGAGGTATAAAAACAATAAAATTATGTAATTTAAAACTGATAGGACACTTAGGAGTTGAAAGCACTTGTAATATTTATTTGTTTTCTTCCAAAATGCTTGTGAGAAAAGCTCAGATCCTCATCCCCATTGTATACAGATAAATATACTGAAGTTCAAAGAAGTCTGGTGAGTCATTTAATATCAATGCTAATACATTCTCTTTTTGGCATCATGGCATTTTTTTGTCTTTACTTTAAAGAAGCATAGTAAAACACTTAAAAGTTGAGATTAAAAGTGTGACATGGGTGAATGTGTTCAAAAGCTAATTTAAAAAGATTAACTAATATACTTTATTTTTAAAAGTTCTGTTAGTTGGTTTTTAATCTGTTGTTGGGTTTTCAGGCATCTTTAAGGATTTCCTGAAGTATAGTCATTTTCTTTTAAGGATTTATAGTCATTTCTCATTGTTGTTTGTTATAATAAACCAATTGTTTTAAGTCTCTTTATGAGAACATGCATTAAATTTGGGCATCTGACTAGCCTTAGGCCTATGAATTGACATTTCGTGATGCTGATAGTGAATTTAATTTTTTTAAACACTTATCTTCCATCTTAGAATCAATACTGAGTGTTGGTTCCAAGGCAGAAAAGTGGTAAGGGCTAGGCAATAGAGGTTAAGCCCAGGGTCACACAACTAGGAAGTGGCTGAGGCCAGATTTGAACTAAGGAGTTCCCATCTCTAGCCTTAGCTCTCTATCCTAAGATAAAGCCACCTAGCTGCCACCATGAACTGAATTTTTATCAAAATGCAATTAAATCCACCTTAAGCCAATTACAATATATTATAGAGGTTAAGAATCTAGAGTGGAGTGGATAGAGTTTGGGCAATTGAAGTATTTAAAATATAACATGAAAATAGTATTCTGCCTTTCTTCTTTTGATGTGGAAAACAACTGGATAATTTTTAGGTTTAATGCTTTCATCTGCTGTTTCATCTGGTATTCTCTCCACATCTCCATAGTAGATGGTTTCATAAGTTATGTAAAAAAAAATAGTATCACCTGGCAGCTAAACCTCTGTTGATGGTTCTCTCTAAAGTTAGCTAAATCAGACAATGTATGTACAGAGATTCATATTTGAAATATTGAAAATTTGTTTGAAACTTGACCTCCCCTAGCATATATTTTGAAAACCCAAAGTGATGGCCATTCTTTAATGATACATTGAAATCAGACTTTAGTGAGGGAATTTGTTAGCATCATATGGATTAAACACTAGAATTTCTAGGAAGTTTGTACTTTAAAATAGAATTATGAAGGAAAAGAAATTAATTTTTTTGAAAACTGAGGTATGAGCATAAAGGCAAAAACATAAATAGGAAAATACTATTAAAATAGTTTATATAGGTCTCTTTACTTTCGGGTAAATTCTTTTTTGATTATTTGAAAATATTTTGGAGACATTTAATATTTACCTCTTGTAGAAAGAACCATTTAAAATGAGAAATCCATTAAAAGAAAATGGTCACTAATTATTCAGAACATGACTTAGATTCCTTTTATTACTTTATTTTTAATTTTTTCCAAACTATTAGGTAGAAAATCTTTTCTGATGTAACCATTTACTTGACTAAGATTTATAAATGCTTAGAGATTTTCCAAAGGAATTTCTCCTTTTCTATTTATTAACACTTATTTGGAGTAGCATAGTCTGGTAAATACCTATGTTCTTCACACTGCCTCAAGAAATTTAGACTGGAAATAACGAGTATTCTGCAATAAAGTTCACATCAATTAATTAAATGGTGGCATTTCTCCATTACCATTTTTGTGGAGATTTCTTAGGAATTTGTGTTTATAGATTAACTCTTACTATATTTCATTCTAATTCGGCATTTGGCTCAATTAAAGTAACTAGTAGAAGAAAGTAATATAGGTAAAAGTGTGCCTGCCATACAGGGCGTTGATTATTAAATGTTACATTTCTGATATTCTTGGTATATGATGACTTTATTTTCCATGAATAATCATTCTATAGAGCAGAAATTGCCAAATTGTAGCAGACATGCATAATCATTGTATTATTATGAATTATATGTTATTACAAAGATTGTAACAAACATTAAATAACATTTTATTTAATATTTATCTATACAACTTTATTTTAAAATAGAATCATTCCTAAATCACTAGCTTAAATCACTAAAAAGAGGCAATGGGTTGGATTTGGCTTGAAAGATATAGTCTACCAACTCTTGTCCTAGAGTTTGACTCTTGCCTTCTTAGGACAAAGAAGTGTCTGTGGGTTCTTTTAGGATATTCTCTTGGCCTCAAGTTCTGATAGATCTAACCAAACTAGAAAATCTTTGAGCTCTATGTCTGCTGTCTAAATACTAGTTTTCACTAAGCTTGGTTTGACTGTTAGGAGATTTTATTCCCTCCCGTTCAATTACCATAATTCTTTTTTTTTTAATGTCACATACAGGGGTTTATTATTGACACATCATTTGAAATTACTATTAACTCAAAAGGCAGGTGAGTCTACCCTAGGTTGAAGACATTCTGTGAGTCTGTAGTGAGTTCAAATCATAGATCAAAAACCTCCAGATTTGTATTTCTCCTTACTAATCAACTAGGAGACACAATTCAAAGATGGCATAGCATAGCAAGAAAAACATCATTAAAACATTACACCACACACACACACACACACACACACACACACACACACACACACACAAGCCAGGGATATACTCATTAACAAATATACTATCAGTGGGGAAGAGTGTAAATATGCAGGAAATACTTGTAGAATGGCACAGAGTTAGTCAGTATATGCAGCCAGGGCATTTACACTGGCAGGCATACAAGATAATTGGTTTTACCAGAGTACCCAGGATGATATGGTTGATGTCCTGATCCTCCTACTATATCATAACTCTTGAAAACCACTTTTCACCATTGTTGTTCAGTTATTTCTCTAGTGTTTGACTCTTTGTGATCCAGTTTGGGGTTTTCTTTTTTTCTTTTTATTTTCTTTTTAACCCTTAACTTCTGTGTATTGGCTCCTAGGTGGAAGAGTGGTAAGGGTGGGCAATGGGGGTCAAGTGACTTGCCCAGGGTCACACAGATGGGAAGTGTCTGAGTCTGGATTTGAACCTAGGACCTCCTGTCTCCAGGTCTGACTCTCAATCCACTGAGCTACCCAGCTACCCCAGTTTGGGGTTTTCTTGGCAAAAATACCAGAGTGGTTTTCCTTTTCCTTTTCTAGCTCATTTTACTGGTGAGGAAACCAAGGCAAATGGGATTAAGTGATTTGCCCAGAGACACATGAATAGTAAGTTCCTGAGGCTAATTTTGAACTCAGATCTTCCTGACTCCAGATCTGGTGCTCTATCCACTACACTACCTACCTGCCCCATTGGGATTTGCCACTTTTTAATAACATATGGCTTTGATTTTCCACAGCAGAAGGACTGTCCAAGTACAAAAAATAATGGATGCATAAAGTATTAGTAGAAATACAAACAGCTGAGTCACATACAGACACAGCAAACAAAATAGAGGAAGGGACAACAGCACCAATATTACCAATTATTGATCACACGATTTTTGCAGCCATATTCTGGATTTCTCCATTTAAAAAGACATAAGCCATTCACTGCTGCAGATCTTCATCTTTATTATTACAGTAGTTACAGAGTTATTTATTTAATGTGTTACTTTGTTTTCATTTTATGTTTTGAATATTTATAGGCATCTGTAGGCTTGATGTGTATCTTGTATTATTATTTAAAACAGTCAGTTTTCAAGGCTTTAATTCTGTCACACAGTCTCTGATGTTTATTCAGATAGAATGGAGAGATGAGTAATTGTGTTCAGGAGATTTGAATCACAAAATCCTAGAAAGTTAGAGCCAGAAGATATCTTGGAATTCATCTAGGTCAACTGGTTGCTAACTTTTTGGTTTCAGGACCCCTTTACGTTCTAAAAAATTATTGAAGATGCCTCCAAACTTTTATTTATGTGGGTTAGGTATGCCAATATTTGTTATTCAGTCATTTTTCAGTCATGTCTGATTCGTTGTGACCTCATTTGGGGTTTTCTTGGCAAAGATACTGAAATGTTTGCCATTTTCTTCTCTGGTTCATTTTACAGAGGAAGAAACTGAGGCAAACAGTTAAGAAATTTATCTAGGGTCACACAGCTGGTAAGTGTCTGAGGTTGGATTTGAATTCACAAAGGTGGTTATTTAAATAACATCTACTATGTGCCAGGCACTGTGCTAAGTGCTTTGCAAATTTAATTTCATTTAATCCTCACAACAACCCTGAGAGTAGATGCTTTTAATATCCTCATTTGATTGTTGAGGAAATGGGGGCAAGGAGAGGTTTATTGACTAGCCCAATGTCACACTGTTAGTGTCTGAGGTTAGATTTGAATTCAAGCCTTCCTGACAGCAGGCCCAGCATTCTATCCACTGTGTTACTTAACTGTTCATAGATAAAGGTTACCTATAAGAACTGAGGCCTTTCTTGAAATTCCATTCTTCAGTACTGAGTTTTTTATGTGCATTATTCAGGTAATTGTAAAGAATAAATATGTCATTTAAGGGGACCATTTTGGTGTCTTGGATATTGAAATAATATAATAGCATACACATGAAGTAGTTGTATGCTAACTATATGGCATTTAGTAGTTTGCATTTGTATAGTGCTTTACAAATTACAAAGGACTTTTCATGTTATAGTTCATTTTAGCCTTTGAAATATGTAGGACCACTCTTATCCTCATTTTAAGGACGAGGACACTGAGGCTGGGAGAGATGAAATAATCTCACCTACATCACTAGCCTTCTTATTCTAAATTTAGCCCTCTCTTAACTGTACCATAGGTCATAGATTTAAAACTCAAAAGGATCTGAAAGTCAATAAAGCCAGCCCTCCTTTTTAATAGATGAGAAATTTGGTTCCAAGAGTGGCAGAAATTACTAGCCAAAGTCATATAGCTTGTCCCTGATAAAGCTATGGTTTCACCCTTCACTCTAAACTCATCACCGATGACATTGAGGCATCTTGCTTCCCTGTGCCTAGAGTAATGTTCTTTAATAAAAATTCATTATAAAGGAATTTACAAAGAATCATTTTCAAGGATCCTAATAAAATGAATGTTATAAATAACATACACGTTTCCCCCTCTGATCTCTGGATTTTTAGTATCTGAATATGCAACAAAGGATTGTATGTAACAAATGAAAGTAGCATTTTGCTAACAGTAGGAATGGAAGATGAGCTATAAATTTTCTTCAGTCCTGTGTTTGGGATTCTGTGGAATTAAAATAATCTTTTATACTTCTGTGATCATAAATAGATGGTTCAGTATTATCCTTCAGCATCTGTGTCTAGGGGATGACATTTCTTTTGTAGAACGGTAGGACACAGGTTAGAGTTGGATATTTTGGTTTGCTCCTTAAACAGGGAAATAGATAGGGAGTATTTATACAAACCTGAAACAACTTATCAGAGTCCTTTTTGAAATCCTGAAGATGTTAACGGAACAAAGGAAAGTAATGTTGCTCTTTGGAGACTAAGTAGAGGCAATGAGAAAAATCAAAGAATATATTTTGCTGTCAGTTCTTCCGTTAACATGCTATTTACGAGCTATTTAGATAGAAAAATAGAAATTAGATAGAAATTGCTAAGGGATTATAGAGTAGTGTCAAGAATACCAGGCTAGAGGATATCTGAGTTTGAGTCCTTACTTTGACACTAACTAGCTGTGTGACTTTGAGCTAGTCACTTGGTACCCCACCTCACACATTTATGTATATAAACATATAAATGACCTCTAAAGCCCCTTACACCTGCAACATTTAATGATTTTAGAAAGATTGACCATGGGGTTGTTTAAATATGAAGTTATAAGGGTTCGAATAGTTTGACCTAGACAAAATTGTAAAGTTGGCTGAATTTCTTTAGTATTGTTCTCTCATTCTTCTATTAAAGTGATATTTAACTCTTCTTCTACAATTAAGTTAGTAAATAACTTAATATGTTACTCCACTGTGTATGTGTATCTTAAAAAGATGCCTTCAAGGCATACTTTACTCAAAGGGATGAATCCCAATGGTAGAATTTCTGAGATCTGAAGATGGAGCACTTAAAAACAAACAAACAAAACCCCCCTTACCTTCTGTCTTAGAATTAATACTGTGTTGGTTCTAATGCAGAAGAGCAGTGAGGGCTAGGCAGTTAGGGTTAAGTGACTTGCTCAAGAACACACTACTAGGAAATATCTGAGACTGGATTTGAATCCAAGATCTCCTATCTCCAGGCCTGGCTCTCTATTCACTGAGCTACCTAGCTGCCCCCAGAAGAATGTTTCTCATGGTTCCTAGAGATCTTCAAAAGACAACCATATAGGCAATGGTCTACTTGGTTTGTACTAGAGGTCAGTTTTATCTCTAGTAATTGCAATTTAGTCACTGTGGCTATCCTCCCTGCTTAGAGGAATATTGACTTACATGACAATTCTCTCTTTTTAAAGATAGATTGTTGTTTATTGTTCTAATAAAGCCATTTACTGGGTTAGTTCTTTAAAAATTTTTTAAATTTAATTAATTAATTTAGTAGATTTTTCCATGGCTACATGATTCATGTTCTTTCCCTTCCCTTCTCTCAGAGCCAACAAGCAATTCCACTGAGTTTTACATGTATCATTTATCAAAACCTATTTCCATATTAATCAATATTTGCAATAGAGTGATAATTTAAAGTCAACATCCTCAATTATATTCCTATCAAATCATGTGTTCAGTCATATGTTTTTCTTCTGTGTTTCTACTCTCACAGTTCTTTCTTTGGATGTGGTTGGTATTTTTTTTTCTCTTAAGTCCTTCAGAGTTGTCTTGGATCATATGTATTACTGCTAGTAGAGAAGTCCATTACATTCAATTATAACACAGTATATCAGTCTCTGTGTACAATGTTCTCCTAGTTCTACTCCTTTCACTCTGCATCAATTCCTGGAGGTCTTTCTAGTTCACGTGGAATTGCTCCAGTTCATTATTCCTTTCAGAATAGTATTCTATCATTAGGTGTCAATTCTTGAAGGTTGATAAGAAATTGTGGTTTCCCCACTTTTCTTTATTCTTGGCACCCTTGGTGTTTTAGGAATTTTTTTTCAAGCATCCTTATACTAAAAGAAATACATAACAGTTGCCTTATGTTACTATGTTAATAGTAATAACTTAATAAATAATTATATCCTAACAACAGTAGCCTTTTGAAAAAATAATATACATAAACTGAGAGAAAAATTGTTTTCTCATTTTTCAACAACCATAATGACTTACTGATGGCATATATCTATAACTATATCTATATATCTTGCTGGCACTGCACAATTTCTTGAATCTTGGAATCAGATTGGTCAGTAGCACTTTCATTGACTATTCCAAATGTATTTTTGCACAGTACTTGCTTTTCATCACAGCAACCATCAAAAACCCAACTTTGCAAAGATGCAACTTTGCAAATGAGAACTTTTGAGAAATTTCTGGTGTATCTGAAAGTACAAGTAAACATTTACAAACAGATCACAAGCATTTGCAAAAGTCATTAAAAGGAAAGAAGCTATGATTAAATGCTGAAACTGTCAACTACCTTGAGCTAGTAGTCAGTGCATTGCCTGACAGATGTTGAGTATTGCTGTGTTTCCTTTGAAAATCTGAAATTTTCTAGGACTTTATTATGATACTCCAGGGCTCATAGTTTGGGAATCATTGTCTTAGACCTTAGTATTTTTATTATTTTTCCCTCCCTACCTTAAAGTATTGTAAGAGTCCCTGATTGATTGATAGACAATTTCATGAAGTTGTTCTATGTGCCATCTTTTCCTTAAGAAAACAAATGCTTTCATCCCTTTCTCAAACGTGGAGGTCAAATTCCCCAATATGTGCTGCTTTTGTGTGTGTGTGTGTGTGTGTGTGTGTGTGTGTGTGTGAATCATCCTTGTGAACTTTCATGAAAATCTCTATCTGTCATTTGTGAAATTAATCAGGATGAAAGAAACTGAATTTGCTTTAGTCCTTATTCATCATCTTTAATTAATTCAATCTGATTTAGGCTTAGTTATCTAAAAGTCATTTTTCAGACAAGAAATATCTGAATTATTCATAACTAAACCGAGCTATGCTATTTCTCTTTGTCCCTTGAGAAATCATCACTACACTATCTTAATGTAGTTCCTGGGCTTGTATTTGTCAGCAGCTTCTAGTAAGGTCAACAATTAGTCAGCAATTAGATCCAGCAAAACTGAGAGCTATTGTATTGATAGAAGACAGCTATTACTAAGAGTAATAATAATAAAGTTAGCATTTATAAAGCGCTCTAAGGTTTACAGAGAACTTTGCAAATATTATCTTTATCCAAACAATGAACTTAGTAGGGAGGTTCTATTTTACAGGTGAAGAAATTGAGGCTGACAGAGGTTAAATGACTTATGTGTGGTTACATAGCTGGTATCTGAAGCTCAAGCTGAACTTAGGTCTTTCTGACTCAAGGTCCAGCTTTCTCTCTCTCTCCACTGTTATACCTAGTTGAGGAGAGGAGAAGGTAGACTAAGGGGATGGAATATGAATTCAAAGGCATCACTCTCATTTCCTTCTTGTGTAGATAGTTTAAAATAATCTCACTCCTCATTAGTGTTTGATAACCAGAACATGTCCAGATAACCTTCAGATTTGATAAAATATAGTTTAATGAAATCTCTGGCCTTTAAAGGACTCCCTCCCCACCTCAGTTCTTATGGTGCTGAATATTTTGTTGGTTTTCTTCCCCTATAACTGTGAATTCATGAGAAACTGCCTCCACTAATGCAGATCAGTAACTTGTCTATAACGCATTCTTAGGGAATTTTCTGGGGTTCCTGAGAAATTAAATGACTTAATCAACCATACTTGGATACAAATATATAATATACATATACATGGAATGTATTTATGTGTATATATATATATATGTAATACACAACACACACACACACATATATATATGTATATATATATATATATATATATAAAATTTGAACTCAAGTTCTTTAGACCACAAAGCCAATTCTTTGTGTACTACTGTGTGTTGTTTCTCATTCTATCTTACATCATAATTATTTGGGCATTTGACTTATTTCCTTATTAGGGTATACAATTTGTAGGTACTATATTCTTTGCAGTGACTAGTGGAAGTGTTTCAAACAAGACAGAAGGAATAACAAAAATTAGAGTAATATCTGTTTTTGAGATTTGTAAAATACTTTCATTACTAGATCTTTTGAAATGAACACTACAGGTATTATTATTATCCTCTTTTATAGATGAGGAAGAGCAGCTAGGTGGCACAATGGATAGATTCTGGGCTTAGAGTCAGGAAGATCTGAGATAAGATCTAGCCTTAGATACTCAGTAGCTGTGTTATCCTGTGCAAGTCACTTAATCCTGTCTGCCTCTTTTTCATCATCCATAAAATGAGCTGGAGAAGGAAATGGTGAACCACTCTAGTCTTTTTGCCAAGAAAACCCAAAATGGCATCATGAAGAGTCAGACATGAATAAAATGCCTGAATGACAAAAATAGATAAGGAATCAGGATCAGAGGCCTTGTGTGTTTTGCCCAAGGCCACAAGATAGTTTCAGAACTGAAATTTAAACCCAATTTTCCTGACTCAGGTCCAGTACTCTTTTTACTACACCATGGAACTGTGAGGTTCACCTCCTCCACCCCATTTCATCTTCCCTACATAATACAATTGACTTTGAAGATAGAACTTCTTACAACATTTATTTCAATGTCATTGTGAGATGTTACAACTTAAGACTTGTGACTGCATGAGGAGTGATGGAGCAGAGGATAATCAACAGGATAAGAATTTCATTTTCTTCATTCTAATTTCTTTTTTAAAAAAACCCTTACCTTTCATCTTAGAATCAATGCTGTGTATTGGTTCCAAGACAGAAGAGCAGTAAGGACTAGACAATGGGAGTTAAGTGACTTGTCCAGGGTCACACAGCTAGGAAGTGTGTGAGATCAAATTTGAACCTAGGACCTCCAATCTCTAGGTCTGTCTTTCAAACCACTGAGCCACCTAGCTGCCCCCTCTTCATTCTAATTCCAAGGTGAATCATTAGCCATTATTACCTTTAAAATTGTTCTTTTTTGTTTCATATCATCTGCATTTAAGATATAACTTCCTTATATATCACCTTTACCCTACTCCTTTCAGAGAATAATTTTAAATAGAATAAAAAAGGAGAAAAAGTTAAACCTAACTAATTGATATATAACCCCCTATCTGACACCATATATAGCGTTCCACATTTATGGTCTCTCACCTCTGCATAGTTGGAAAGATGGTGCATACTCTTATTTCTTCTTGGAGTCAAACTTGGTCATTGTTATTTCAAAGCATAAAACTATTTTTCTGTGGTGGTTCCTTCATTTACATTTTTGTTGCCATTGAGTGCATTGATGCTTTGATTGGAGGATGACATTGGGCTGGTTGCACCTACTCCGAGAACACCGCAGAACCTATCGGTAGATACCCATAATCCCTCAAAAGAGACTAACCTGTTTATTCACACTGAAAAAAACAAGTAGATGAAAAATGTCTGTCATCCATGCATTTGGGTCAATACTCTCTAGTATTTGTCCCTCAGAATATATTTCTGGGATGGATAGTAAATCTGGACAATAAATTGAGCCCAGAGTTGAACAGAAGGAAAAGAGAAGTCTGGATTGCCTTTGAGAAATGGCAAGACTCTTTGTTTTAACCCACAATTTCCCCTGAAAGCCAAGATTCATCTTTTCATTAGTAATATTCTACTGATGCCAGTATATGGCATTGAGACATGGAATATATTGAAGAATTAAAAATGGAATACCACAAAAGCTGTCATTGGAAAATCTTATGGTAGGTATGAGCAGGCTACAAAACATAACCTATTAGAAATGAATAAATGAATGCATATTTAAGTTATTATTTCATGCCAGATACTGTGCTAAACAATGATGATAAAAATGGAAAAAGGAAAATAGCCCAATCCCTCAAAGAGATCACATTCTAATGGTGCAAGATAACTCTTATATGCATGTATGACGGCCATAGAAAAGTGCTACAGAAGAATTCCTACGGCGAGGAATTGAAGAATCATTGCAGGTCTGCATTTGTAGAAGAAGTTTGGTCACCAAAAGTTTTTCATTTTATAGAAAATCATAGATCTGATTGAAGAGAATCAAAACAAACAAACAACCTCCCCCCGAGCTACCCTAACACCACTGTAATGCTATATATTTAAAAGTACATTTGTCAATTATTTCTTTTGATTGTCATAACTACTTTGCAAAGGAGGCACAATGGGCAGTGAGAAATGTGTCCATTTTTCAGATGATGCCCATAGATGTTCAATGGCTTGGCCAAAGTTTAAAAGAATCTCATCAATGATGATTCCATAATTAGGACCTAGGTCATCTGACTCATACTCCAATGCTTTTTTTTTACTATTATACCAGATGATCTTGGAAAGGAATAATATTAAAGAAATGATTTGAAAGGTGGAAATTAAGTAGCTTGTAGTATAGTTGGCAAAGGACAGTACTGGATGTTGATAAAACCATTTGCAGAAATTAAGTGGGAAAAGTAGACCATAAAGGGACTAGATATTCTAAGCAAATAAAAACACCAGGTAGAAATGGAGTGAGCAATTTTCATAAACAGAGAGACATGAAAGCCACAAAGGAACTTAGCGATTTAATGAAGTATGTATATCAAAGGAGTAGTGCCTCAGGTTGATGGACAACCATTGCTGTTTCTAGAGCAGCTTGGAAAGAAGCCCAATTTCTAAACAGTGAAAAAGACTAAAATGGAAATTATCAACAGACACCTATTATTTCCTGGAGTGATCTGCAACTGTTATACAGCAGAGGAGAATTTCTTTCCTCTACCCCCCTCCCCAAGCCACCATTGAACAAATCTTGCACATAGTAACCCAGTTGGTGATGAATCATTTTGATCTCTGCCCCAGGGGTTCACTGCCCATATTTTCCAATGAATCACTTTGGCATATTAGGGTCCCCTGATATTAGCCTTGCAAAATGAGAAAAGTCTGAAATGTAAGTGAGGATTTGAAGCCTTTAGAAAGTTGAGCATTGTGGGTCTATGATTCAGCTCATCACGATTTGGTGTTAACATTTTTTGAGGGATGGTTATGGTCTGGGTAATAAAGATACATAAACATCAACACAGTTCCTAATGGCTGGGGTTCTAGAAATAACTCTGTAAAATAACATTAGCAAAACACGTGCACACACACACATATACACACACACAACCCCAAAGGTTTAGACTGATCTCTTGAAACATTTTGAAGAATTATATGCTATTCAGTCAGCATAGGTACATACTATCTAATACGTAGAGGCCACAGTCTCATCTAGAGTAGCTAGGAAGAATTGTCAGGAAGAAAAAAAAATCAGAATTTAAAGGGAAATAATTGAACCAGAATATTATTTGTTTATGGGAGCACTTAAGTGGTATAGGTCTCAGAATCTTTCATTTCAAATAATTTGCTCTTTTCAGAGAGGTCTCATTACAGATGGGGAGCAAGTGATCTCAGGTTTCTACTGACTGATACTTTTGACTTGCTTGGTCATCAGTTAAAAGGTATTTGTGATTCCTGGTATCCTCAGCACTTGCATCCCTGCAACTGAACACTCTCTCCTCCCTTTTCTCCCACAAACTTTATCTCAGTTCCAAACCTTAACATAGATTTTGTTTTTTTCTCATGTGGCTAGAATGTAGTTCTATGTAGCTATATTTATAAAACAATCCTCCTCTCTCTCTCTCTCTCTCTCTCTCTCTCTCTCTCTCTCTCTCTCTCTCTCTCTCTCTTTCTCCTTCCATCTCTATCTATCTATCTATCTATCTATCTATCTATCTATCTATCTATCTATCTATCTACCTATCTATCCATCTGTCTGTCCCTCTGTCTATCTATCTATATCTCCCAGCAGATTTTAACCCCTTAAATCTCCACATCCTTATTCTAAAATTGTCAACTGTATTATATCATTAGAAATAAGCTTCGGGGGCGGCTGGGTAGCTCAGTGGATTGAGAGCCAGGCCTAGAGACAGGAGATCCTAGGTTCAAATCCGGCCTCAGACACTTCCCAGCTGTGTGACCCTGGGCAAGTCACTTGACCCCATTGCCTACCCTTACCAATCTTCCACCTGTAAGTCAATACACAGAAGTTAAGGGTTTAAAATTAAAAAAAAAAAAGAAATAAGCTTAGTTCTAAAGGTGAGGGACCTTGGTTTTATACTTAAGAGATCTGTGGTAAAGGTGTTAGAATTGTCAAGAACTATGGCTTTGGGATTTTTGTTTTTAAAAATGTGTATGAGGATCAGTCACAGAATTTTAAACATAGAAGGGACAATGGAGACAATTTAGTCTAGCCACTTTTATACTTGAGAAATCTTCACATGCTTGGGGTAGACTTCCCAAATACACCAACAGATTTGAAGCCTGTTGGCTACCTTCAAATCTTGGCTGAAATGGTTTTGTGGCGACTTTGCATGCTATAGCTTCTTGGAGTCACAAGTGAGAGTTGGGACCTACAGGTATGGAATGACTTGCCCAACATCTCACAGGTAGTAAAAATCAGAATTGGGATTTGAACCTGTGACTGACTCCAGATCTATTATTCTTTCCACTTGTTTGTTGTTATGGGGATTTTTGAGGTGACCACATTTTTATGGTGTTTTGCACCATGCAAAGTGATTTCCTCATAACAAATAGAAGAGGTAGATGATGCAAGCCTTTGCTTCATTTTACAAAGGAATAAATGTTAAATTTGGGTAATTTGTTCTCATTGGAAGGATGAAGCATCAGATCTAGAATCATGATTTTAAGATTCCAAATTTAATACTTTTCTCTACTACATCATTCTATGCCTATGATTTTTAAATAAATACGTCCTATCCATCCTCTCTCATCCCCCCTCTTTTCTTTTCATATCTTATGTAAAGGAATCTGAAGGTTTCACTTGCACAAGACAGGATGCTCTGTGGTTAGGGAAGGACCTGCTAGGCTTCATGATCTTTCTTTTTTGATTTATTCCTTGGTGTTCTCTTTTATCCAGCAAATGCCAGGGGCTATGAATTCATGGGCTTCTTTCTGTTTGTGAATCTATCTCTTTTCCTTCATGAAAAGTTGTGGAAGCGGTAGCATAGGGATAGAAACAGTGCAACCACATGGTTTGAACATCCGTCTCCCAGACACGTAATCACAAAAACAAAAACTCTTCTAACTTGACCTCAGAAAAAACTTTACAAGATGAAGAATGACTTACCAGAGGGTACAGAACCTGCCATTGGTAGAGTATAACTCCAATTCAAGGCTTCTAATTTCAAGTCCAATATTCTTTCCACTTTATTGCATTGACTTTGTGAATATCAAAAACTATAGACTTAAAACTGGTTGGAAATGTAGTGATCATGTAGTCCAACCTCTTCATCTTATAGATGAAGCAGCTGAGGCCCAGAGAGGGTGAGTAACTTATCCAAAGTCGCATAGCTGATATTGAATTTTTTATCTAGAATTTAAACCAGGTTCCTCTGATTCTGAACTCAATATTCTTTTTCCTATAACACACTGCTTTCATTTAGCCTCTATTTTCTTTCTTGTTTGGTTCTCATAGAAATAAAAGGACAGAATTTTTATAGGGTTTATTTGCTATAGATCATATTCCTTTAAGGCAATGAATTGGATGAGACAAAAAAAGCATGGCAGGAATGGCCAGGGCAAATGACAGAAAACTAGGAAAAGTTAAGTGTCAAAAAGTTAAAGTTTTTAGGCTAATGGTTCAAAAGTAGAATATGTCTTTGAATAACCTGATTGGTTCTTGCCTCTTTTCATACTGTGCCTTTAGGATCCTATTTCAGTTTCAAGGTCCTTTGACTGTGCCAGTATAGATAGGCATTTCCTCTTTGGGTGTCAATTGAAACTCCTCTTCTAATTTAGTGGAAGTAACTTAATACTGGGTTGTTAGGTGGTTTAGAGGATAAACACTAGGCCTGGAGTCAGGAAGACATGTTTCTGAGTTCAAATCTGGCCTCAGGCACTTACTGGCTATGTGACTTTGGTGAAGTCAGTTAACCCTGTTTGCCCCAACATAGAAAGTATTTTGGATTTGGAGTTAGAAGACTTAGTCTGGCATCTTGTCTCCAAAATGTATTTGAAGAATTCACATAGTCTCTCTGGATCTTAGTTTCATCTTCTCTAAAATGATAGGGTTGAATGAAATAGTCTAAAATGTCCTTTCCAGTTCTACATATTGTAACCCTAAATCAGATCAAGTCATGCAGCCTGGAGAAATTTCATCATAATGTTCTCAGATAACTTGTGCACATAGAAATTAAGACTCGGAAAGGCTGCTTATTAGTGCAGTGGGTAGATTGTTGGGCCTGGAGTCTGAAAACCTGAGTTCCAATCTAACTTACTGCCTGTGTGACTCTAAGCAAGCCACTTAAGTGCTTATTGCTTCTTTTCCTAATAGAGATAATAATAGCACTTGCCTCAAAGAGTTGTTGTATCAGTTATATTTTCAATATTTGTAAAAATGCTTAGTACAGTGCCTGGTATACATTAGACATTTAATAACTGCGTATTTCCTTCCTTCATTATATGACTAGCTCATAAAACTAGTACATTTTAGCACTGGGATGCCAACTTAGATACAGATCTTCAAAGATCAATGTTTTTTCTAGGTGTGGGCTGGTTATATTGTTATGTGGTTATGTTGATTTTGAAAAAGGTTCTCTTTTGGTCAAAGTTGGGACAGAGAAGGAGACCTGACCAAAGATGAAGTTGAGGTTGATGGACTTTTTTCTCCCACTGCACACCTAGTTTCTTCTCAGGGGTGTGCTGGAAAGACACATGATCCAATTTCTGGAATTTCTTCCCTTTTAAATTTGCTTAATAATTTATGACAGAACACTGAAAGAGTGACCATGATTCCTATCCAATCAGAACAGGCATTATTCCATTTAATCCAGTGACTTTTTTTTTTCCAGAAACAAGGGGACTTTATTTCCCCTGAATTCTTTTTTTTTTTTTAACATTTATTAATAATCATTTTTAACATGGTTACATGTTTCATGCTCCTATTTTCCCCTTCACCCCCCGCACTCCCCCCACCCATGGCCGACGCACTTTTCCACTGGTTTTGTCATGTGTCCTTGATCAAGACCAATTTCCCAATTGTTGGTGGTTGCATTGGTGTGGTAGTTTCGAGTCCACACCCTCAATCATGTCCGCCCCGACCCATGCGTTCAAGCAGTTGCTTTTCTTATATGTTTCCTCTCCTACAGTCCTTCCTCTGAATGTGGGTAGCTTTCTTTACCATAAATCCCTCAGAATTGTCCTGGGTCATTGCATTGCTGCTGGTACAGAAGCCCATTACATTCAATTTTACCACAGTATATCAGTCTCTGTGTACAATGCTCTTTTGGCTCTGCTCCTTTCGCTCTGCATCAGATCCCGGAGGTCTCTCCAGTTCGCCTGGAACTCCTCCAGTTTATTATTCCTCTGACCACAATAGTATTCCATCACCCGCATATACCACAGTTTGTTCAGCCATTCCCCAATTGAAGGACATACCCTCCTTTTCCAGTTTTTTACCACCACAAAAAGCGCAGCTATAAATATTTTTGTACATGTCTGTTTATCTATGATCTCTTTGGGGTACAAACCCAACAATGGTTTGGCTGGGTCAAAGGGCAGGCATTCTTTTATAGCCCTTTGAGCATGATTCCAAATTGCCAGCCAGAATGGCTGGATCAGTTCACAACTCCACCAGCAATGCATTAATGTCCCAATTTTGCCACCTCCCCTCCAACATTCATTACTCTCCCCTTCTTTCATTTTAGCCAATCTGCTAGGTGTGAGGTGGTACCTCAGAGTTGTTTTGATTTGCATTTCTCTAATTATTAGAGATTTGGAACACTTTCTCATGTGCTTATTGATACTTTTGATTTCTTTACCTGAAAATTGCCTATTCATGTCTCTTGCCCATTTATCAATTGGGGAATGGCTTGATTTTTTATACAATTGCTTTAACTCCTTGTATATTTGAGTGATTAGACCCCTGTCGAAGTTTTTCGTTATAAAGATTTTTTCCCAATTTGTTGTTTCCCTCCTGATTCTGACTACATTGTTTTTGTTTGTACAAAAGCTTTTTAGTTTAATATAATCAAAACCATTTAATTTACATTTTGTAATTTTCTCTAACTCTTGCTTGGTTTTAAAATCTTTCCTTTCCCAGAGATCTGACAAGTATACTGTTCTGTGTTCACTTAACTTATTTATGGTTTCCCTCTTTATATTCAAGTCTTTCACCCATTATGAATTTATCTTGGTGTAGGGCGTGAGATGTTGATCTAGACCTAATCTCTCCCATATTGTTTTCCAAATTTCCCAGCAGTTTTTGTCAAATAGTGGATTC
>NC_058132.1:298357266-298437383 GCF_016433145.1 Gracilinanus agilis
TCTCTCTCTCTCTCTCTCTCTCTCTCTCTCTCTCTCTCTCTCTCTCTCTCTCTCTCTCTCTCCCCCCACCCCAAGGTTTATGTCCATACCAGCCTCTTGATTTTCCATCTTGTGTTTTCCTGAAATACCTACAAGTCTGACCTATTGCCATTTGCTTGTGAAAGTAATTATCAATTCATAATTAATGTAAAGACAAAATATGTAGTGGTTTTATTTATTAACAAATAGAGCAGAGAAGGAAACCCTTTCTGAAATCCCTTTTTATTGTTCAGTCATTTCAGTTGGGTCTGGCCCTTCCTGATCCCATTTGGGGTTTCCTTGGCAAAAATACTGGAGTGGCTTGCCATTTTCTTCTCTAGACGTGAGTAAATTACTGTCTGAGTGATCAGGTTCTTTGATTAAAAAATAATC
Source organism: Gracilinanus agilis (assembly GCF_016433145.1). Lineage (NCBI taxonomy): Eukaryota > Metazoa > Chordata > Mammalia > Didelphimorphia > Didelphidae > Gracilinanus > Gracilinanus agilis. The sequence goes on from NC_058132.1 coordinate 298,357,678, forward strand.
CAGTGTTACATTCTGATTCTGTCTAGGAAAAGAAAGTAAATTAGGTCATTTAATGTTCAGGCAAAGTGCTTTACAGAATTAGCTGAAGTTGATAGCCTGAAAGATTCAGTAAAGCCATTTGCCAAAGGGGATTGTTTTCTCTTTCCTTATAGTATGTTAAGAAATATTCAGAAAAAAATGGTTACTTGTACTTCTAACAATGACCTGAAATTAAATTGGAATGTCTTCATCTTTAAGAAGAGTAGGATGTGGCTTCCCATCATCAGCATCTTTTTAGTTTTCTCTCATGTCCGATTAGATAGAATTGTTACAACCAGACAAAAGAGAAGTCTCTTTGGAACAAGACTATACATATCTATGACACATTTAGATAGCAGCTCTAGTCAGTGACATTTTGTTGCCCACTGCTCTTTGTTAGAACCTTCTCTTGTTGCAGAAATACTATTGGGGATTAATAACTCACAGTGTCTGCAGCAGAAACAATAGTCTACCAGAAAGACGGGAGGTCTGAACTATGGCAGAGCAGGTTTCTTCTTTTGGTAGGAGTCACAGTGGTATCAAGACATTTAAATAAACATAGCAATTGGCCATATTTTCTTACTGGACTTCAAAGGGCTTTTATTAGATTATTGTAATAACCTCTCATTTCCTAAAAATAATGAAGTATAGGTGAAAATTGTGGCATGTAAATTTGTAAAGGCATTGCTGGGCATCTTTAGAACCCAACTGCTTTAAACCAAGATGCTTAAGAAGGGGACTTCTTGAGTTACCTAATATTAACTCATCATGCACATATTTGATTTTGTCTCTTTATGTATATACATATATTTATACACACAGGTATATAGATATATATAGCATCTATTTATATTTGAGAATGGGTATACCTATATGGAGGTGAATTGATCACTCACGAGCCCAATTCCTCTGCTGATCAGCATGAGAGCTTTAATCTATTCCATTTCCAAACTGGACCCATTCATCCTTCCATAGGCAGCCTGGAGGTCCCTCTCTCCCTCCATTTGGAGGCTTACCATATTGGTGCCAGTGATAGTGTAGTTATCTGATCAGTTTTTAGCACAACAGGTCAGAACTCCTGAACTCATGGATTTATCAGCTTCAGTCCTCCTAGTAGCAGAATTTATAAGTACATGCCCCCACACAGGGTATTTATAATAATGGTAACACTAATTATAGCTAACATTTATATAGCACTTTATGATTTGCTAAGTACTTTACAAATATTGCTTCATTTTTGCATTGCACAAACTTAGGAGGGATTTTAGAGATCATCTAGGCTAATTCTTATCCAAAGTATTTTTTGACAAGTGACTGCCAAACACTGCTTGACAAAGAACTTATTTCTTAATAAGACATTTAATCGCAATTTTCTACAGTTCTAATCCTTAGAACATTTTTGTTTATTTTGAATTAGTCTCCCTTCCTGTAACTTTTAGAGATCTTAGCTCTTCCCTCTACAGAGACAAAGGAATGTTTAATTGCCTTTTCACACAATTATCTTTCAAATATCTAAAAATAGTTATGTTTCTTCAAGACCATATATTAGAATCTTCAATTTTTGCATATGTCATTGTTTCAAGAGCCCTTACTGTTCCGTTTGCCCTCTTCTGTTTGCAGGCCATTTTACAATGTCTCCTTTGAATTGGGGTCTATCTGTCTCTATCTCTGTTTCCATCTCCATCTCCATCTCTGTCTGTCTGTCTATCTATCTATGTATCTATCTCTGTATCTCTGTATCTATCTCTATCTCTATGTATGTATGTATGTATGTATGTATGTATGTATGTATATAATATATATATATATATATATGTATCTTCCTATTCAGATTTTGTCTTGGGCAAAGGATAATTGAGTTATTAACTCCTCTTGGTTATTAAGCTTTTATTTATGGTGTTCAAGTTACCCAGGTGACTCATGTTGAATAGTTTATGGCCAACTAAAACTTCCAGAAATTTTTGGCTTGGCGTTGCTTTGAAATAGTAGCCCACCCTTTAAAGCAGTGATTCCCAAAGTGAGTGCCACCACCCCCTGGTGGGTGCTGCAGTGATCCAGGGGGAGCGGTGATGGCCACAGGTGCATTTATCTTTCCTATTAATTGCTATTAAAATTTTAAAAAAATTAATTTCCAGGGCGCTAAGTAATATTTTTGTTGGAAAGGGGCCGGTAGGCCAAAAAAATTTGGGAACCACTGCTTTAAAGAATACAAAAGATTAAGAAGGAGGAGTGGAATAGGAATTAGGTGTTGGAAAGGAAGCATAGCACTGAACAGAGGTGTCATATTTGTAGCCTGAAAAACTCCTTAGTGAGGTCCATATTAGATTAAAATGTAACTTAGGAAATAATGAGCAAAATAAGTAAAAATACAATACAACATATTTAATGTTAATTTGTAATTTTCTAAATCAGTATGCAACCCACAGGGATCTGTTTCTATTTGAGTTTGGCACGACTGGTATAGGAGAAAAATCACTGGTCTTAGGAGTCAGAAGCAGTGTTGAGTTAAAGTGTTGACTCTGATACATTAAAAGTGGCTTAAATTGTTTCAACTTTATTTAACTTCAGCCTTAACTCATGTGCAAAATGAGAGGCTGAGGGTTAGAGGATGTATGAAAATGCACCTACCTCACAGGGTAATGGTGAGGAAAATACTTTGTAAGTGATATGGAAGTATATTAAAAATGAATTGTTACGTGCTTATAGAAAAGAGAGAAATTCTTTATTAGGCTACTAAATTTTGTAGGCTTCTTTTTTCCTAATGTATAGTTGAGAAAGGAAAGATATACAGTTGTCTCTTTCTATATCATGGTTCAGTTAACATGGCTTAACTGTATTGGTTTTTTAAAAAAATATATATTAATTCTGTATCAAGCAGTTAGACTTATTGTGGTACACTATTGGCTGATAAAATGAAAGGCAACCAACCAAAGCACTGTGTTCTGTATCTTGGGTACTGATTGGTTCAGTGACTGTAGGTTAATAAGAGTGTGGGAAAGGTTTATAGGAGAGTAGGAAGGATTTATAAAGCCTTAAAATATATATAAATAATAAAATAAATATAATGCTGCTACTTTGAGGATTTTTGCCTATTACAGAGGTCTCTGGAACATAACTCTTGCTATAGGTGAGGGATCATTGTAAACAGTGCTCGCATAGAGCTTTTAAATACCTTTCATTTATGCACATTGCCACTAAAATATTACCATTTTCAACAGGATGCTCAGGCATGTACCAATTAATTGGATAGTTATAATGAGCTTGGTATTTTCAATTATAATTAAATTTAGTTAGAGATTTATTCTTTCTCGAAGAGAAAGGGTTGCATTATGAGATTCAAAATGATATTCATTCCATGAGTGAAATTTTTAAGCAGTGGAGAATGATTGACATTGTTAAGGAGAGTTAAGAATCACACATTGTAAATCAGACCTGTGGTCTTTGTGTGAGGCCACTAATTTCCCTCACAGTTTTCCCCGTTCTATTAATGGAGCATTTATAATTGGGAGTTTCAGGAGACATAGAAGTCAGTGTGAACATGAAGTACCCTAAAGAGGCTAAAGAAATCTGTTTTTCTACTCCTTGTCTGATTTCATGTTTTACTGTTACAGTGAAAGCCCAAGAACAAGAAAGATGTACTTAGAACTCATTGATATTGACCAGTTTACCCAGTTTGCAATGTTATACAATTGTAGAGTGGATTCCATGAAATTTTGTGCCTGACTACAGAAACAAGTAATGAAAATAGAATTACTGATCAAATATACAGTGGGATTTTAACCTTTTTGTATCAAGGACCCTTTTGGCAGTCTGGTGAAGCCTATGGATTTCTTCTTAGAATTTATATGTTTAGAATAAAGTACATTGGATTACAAAAGAGACTATGTTGAAATAGAAGATCAAGGGCCCCTTTAATAGAAGAGACTCACAGTAATCTAATAAAGTGCTTTCTCTTTGGAACTTCCTTACAATAGTAAAATTCAGATTTTCTGAAACTATCTAGTTTGAGCTTAAGTATAAGTCATAGTACATAGTACGTAGACACTGTAATGGTTAGAATGGGTGGTTGCCAAAAATTGTAATTAACACTTGAGTCACAAGACTGTAAGTAGCTAGAATTATTAATAAGAAAAAAGAAAATAAGATAGAAATATAGAAAGGAGGTGAACTAATAATAGCCTAACAATTCAGAACCTAACAACTCAATGCCTGAATCCAAATCTCAGCCTCAGCAAATTTCTCTCTCTTTGTTTGCTTGCTTGCTTGCTTGTTTGTTTGTTTGTTTGTTTGTTTGTTTGTTTGTTCCTTCCTTTCTTTCTCTTCCCCTCCCCCCCCCCCCCAGCTTCCTGCTGGGTCTCATCTTATAAATCCTTACTACATCCACTAGCCCTCTTACATCACTCCCCAGGAACCAACCACAATTCCTCAATTAGCCTGGCTACGGGGAAGTGCCTGTGGGATCAATTCCCTGGTTGCTGATTGACCCAAATTCAAAACAAATGGAAGGGAAGTCTAAATTTCTGATTGATCAAATCAAAATACAAATTCCCTTCTCACAACACCAAGTGATAGCTTTTAAAGTACATATACATGGTACAAATTGTAATAAGATATTTTTGCTGCTGATCCTTTTCTTGCTATTTCTTCCCTTCATTAAATCCTTACACATAAAAAATGGAAAGTACATTAATTTAGAAAATTAGTCTTGAAACTGGTTTAGTAACTGAGAATTTAGAGGGAAGTTGACAATATTAGGTCTTTCTTTTTAAAAGATATTTTTCTTTTTATTATGAATTTGATTATCTACAAATATTTCAATATAGCAGGGTCCCTGTACCTAAAGGGAATGTATTCTAAGACCTACTATGCATGGTTCTCTTTAAGAGAATTTGCATCAATCCTGCATTACAATGGTTGAAACTGTGGATATAAGTAAACTTCTACATACCCTTGTATAATAAAGTTTAATTGATAGATAAAAAATGTGGTAACTCATTGCCAACGATAAATGCAATAATAATAAAGTACAGTGAACATTATTATATAGTATTGTATTCTCATTCCTAGGGTGTATGGGGTGTTCAAGAAGGACTAGTACCTCTTGTGTGAGGGCTTATTAAGCCCTTTTCAGGACTGCTCACACATCTTTAGTGTCTACCTGGCGCTCTATTCTCACATTTGGTTCCAAGAAGCTGTAATACACACAGCAACAACATCCCTGTAAAACATCTCAGCAGATGGGCTAAAGCAGGTTGAAGGTAATCAATGGGTAACAAATCCACCAGTGAGTTAAGGGTATCTACAAAGATTTCCCCAAGCATAATGGGTGAATGAAAATAATTTGTTCCAAATGCTGTGAAGGTGACTGTAGCAGGTGCTTTGGAGCTATTAGAACTTGGTCAGACATCGAAGATGTCAAGATATCCACTGCACCCTGGACCATTGCCAGCTGTCTTGACTTTTGTCTTGCTCCTGGACTTGAGTGACTTTGAAAGAGAGAGTGAGGCTGACGAATTTGTGTAACTCTGCCTCATTAAAACCCAATTAATGCCCAAGACATCATCTGGTGATGTCACTTGTTCTCTTCAAAAATGAAGGTTGAACAACAACACTCAAAAAATGAACTTTTATTAAGCTCTCACTAAATGTCAAGCACTGTGCAGAGGAATTATTATCTGTTTTCCTGGGGACATAATTGGTCATCACATTTAATAAAGTTCAATGATGTTTTAGTGTTCTTGTTTATATTATCAGGGAAATTGTGAGCATTTTTTGCATCACTCATTATTATGCTTGCAATGAAAGGTGCTTTATGTATTAAGTGACTTGTCCAGGGTCACCCAGCTAGGAAGTGTTTGAGGCAAAATTTGGACCCAAGTCCTCCTAACTTCAGGTCTGGTGCTCTGTCCATTGTGTTACCCAGTTGCCCTTGAAAGCCTAAAATTAAAAAAAATTCATAAAGCACTTTGAGGATAAAAAAATGAAGTTAGAGTAAAAGTCATTTCCCTCAACTTTGCAGTGTACTCATTTGAGAGTTATTCATAGCAAACAACCCTCTGGAGAACTTCCCTCACCCTTTCTACCCAGAACACACCCACCTATCTATATTAGCTTGACATCTGATAGTTCTGGGATATGAAGTTTTTCAGATTTAGTCTAAGAAAGTTCAGACAAGGTAAGTCATCTGAAAAAACCCACAATATTTTCCAAAGCCAAAGAAAAATGATTTTATGAAAGACTTTCCTTTCAAAAAACTCTTAGGATAACTACAAATTGACCATTTTGCATTCGTTATTTTTTACGTAGGTATCATCTATGTGTGTGTGAGAGAGAGAGAGAGAGAGACAGACAGAAAGACAAACAGACAGACAGACAGACAGATAGACAGACAGACAGACAGAGACAATGCCAGAGACAGAAAGAGAGAGAGATTGTTTTGAAATTTTACTTTCTGAAATATTAGTGGTACCAGAATTCTCACACCATATTGTTAGCCAGATACTCCCAACAAATAGAATCTTTCATACCTATCCAAAGGTCAACAGAGAGGTAATTTTCTCTTCAAAAGAACATGTCAACATCTGATAGTGGTTCACAGGTTCCCCACCAATTGCCACTTTGATGTTGATGAGAAGTGTTTGTAATATAGATAGTGGTCCTATATAGACAACTATGACTCCAGATTTTGCCATCTTGTAATATTTTCTACCCCTATTGTCTCTAGAGGAATGTGGTGGATGAATAGAAGCTGCAGTTGACTATCTAACAGACATTGCCCACGACCTTCCCTTTGCTGTGTGACTGGATGTATACAGGAACCTTTTAATATTCACTCATAGGAATAAAACATTAATAAGCCAATGTCATTGACCCTTCTCATTAATCTACGACATCTTTTCATTCCTCCCCCATCCTGTCCTCAATTAAAAATTAAAAATTTCTAGTGTTCATCCTGAATTGGGAATTATTTTTTCATTCTTTTTGCTGTACCTCATTCTTTGCAGCTTGGAAATTCTGGGCTTCCTTTCCTTCAGTCTTTATAGGCTTTGTTATCATGCTTTGTTGAAGATTATTTTAATAATTTTTCTTTTCTTCAAGTGTTTGACGCTTACTTGAGTGAAGCTGTCACAATGTTTTCCTTATCCTATTAACACAGTCGGTAGAATTTTTTTTTCTTTTTTGCCTAGGAAATTGTGGGAGCCAAAACACCCTCTTCCCACCCACCCCACCTCTAACCCCCCAACACTACACAGATATAGAAGTAATGATTTAAAAATTTTTCTCACTATTTTACAGTGTTTAAGTGGTACAGCTTTCTGCTTCAGAGGGATGCTGCTGATACTGGAGGGGGTGTGCCTTCTGAGGGAACGTTGCTATGGCAACTGTTTGAACTATAACTAAACCTAGGCAAAGAGAGCACAGCTGAAGTGGGCCCATCCAGCTGCCTCTCAGATCAGTTATTCCTGTCACCCTCTCTCCCCCTGGAAAGTAGGAAATGCCTTATTTCTCTGTGTTGTTGGCACCTCTTGAGAGAATATCGCAGAGGCTCCGAAAGGTTGTTTTAAGCGTGTTTTTGACCATTTCCATACGTCAATGATTTAAATATCTTCCTCTTTAGGATTGTTCCCCCCTGCTCAGTAGAGGGCCTTTTCCTGATCCACATTTCTTCCTGTATGTACAGAGTTATAGCTGAAGTCCCTGGTAGGTGGGAGAGTGGAAGGCGGAATATGGAAAACCAGCAGGAATTGGGAATAAGGGAAAAGGGGAGGTGTCTGAGAAGCATTTAGTAAAGACCTGCTATGTGCAGGGCATGTGCTAGATAGGAGATTCCAGGGAAAAAGGAGAAAACAAAAAAACAGTTTTTGCCCTCAAGAAGCTTATATTCCAATGACTATGAGGTTAACATCAATTAGTGAAAAGTATAAATTGAAGAATATTTTTGAAGAAATAGCTTCTAAGTACAGTAATTGAAACCAAATTAATAGTCATGAAGCCAGTAAAGCTATCAGGTATCAGATTAAGAGGTAGGGGTGTGTGTGTGTGTGTGTGTGTGTGTGTGTGTGTGTGTGTGTGTGTGTGTGTGTGTATGTGTGTGTGTGTGTGTGTGTGTTACTGAGATGAGGTTTGGGGTTTCTTGCAGCAGTATTTAAGTGTGAATTCAACTGCAGAAGATTGCTGGTAATTGGACTGGCTGTTGTCACTTTGCAGTGGCAATGCAATATTGATCATTTGGTGCCAGACAGAATAGTTCCCACATGACAAAGGGGCAGTTGTCAGGGTGTCTGTCTGGTATCCCTTCCTCTGCCCTTCCCCTGTTCCCAAAGATGTTGAATATTCTGGGATGCAGAAGTAGTTGTAGCTTGAAACCAGGACTCTGGTAAACACGAAAAGAGCTTACCTGTGATTTAAAGAGAACTTACTAGCTTGCTCCTACTGCTTGGGAGAGCTCCCTCTCCCCCTGCCTCCCCATGGCCCTTTATCTTCAGCTGAAATGTTTCTCCTACCCTAGGCAGACAGCCCCTATAGTAGTCCTGTGTTGCCTGCCTAAAGTCCATAGGGTCCATATTAATGATATTTATCAATATACTGGTGGCTGTTCTTAAGTGGTAACTTCTCTTATGTAGCTTAAACCTTCCATATCCCTGTGATCTTATTTACATAGCTCTTTACTATCAAAACTCTTTGTCATTTCTTCTTCCTCTTTTTTTTTTTAACCTTTACCTTCTATTTTAGTAACAATTCTAAGACAGAAAGGCAAGGGCTAGGTAAACAGGGTTAAGAGACTTATCAGAGTCATAGCTAGGAAGTATCTGAGGCCAAATTTGAATCCAGGTCCTCTAGACTCCAGACCTGGTGCTCTATCCACTGAGCCTCCTAGCTGACCTTTCATTTATTCTTCATAAATGGTGCAGAGGTTCATTTCAGCACTGCATGTTATAAACTTTAAATTAGTGAGCATTAATGAGGCTGTAACGTCTTTGTGAAATCTTTTTAATGTAGTCTGAGAGGCAACAAGGTATAGTGACCTTAGTGTCATATAGATAAGCATTCAATCCTGCCTCAGAGACCTACTTTGCTGTGATATACATGCCACTTAATTACTTTTGAGCTATGGCTTCCTGCTCCAAAAAATAGGGACAAGATGTACATTACCTTCTTCATAGAGTTGTTGTAAGTAACAAAAGAGATAATATATGTGAAGTCATATGATTATGATTATTATTATGGTATGGCTCTATTTGCATTGCCTCAGAATTATAAAGGAGAGGAATCTCCCCAGTTTTGACAGAACCTCTTATCCTGCTTTGAACTTACTCTTATGTGTCCTAAGATGTATTATTATTTAAAAATTATATTTATTTGTTTTTATCAATTACATGTAATAAAAAATTTCCACATAAGTTTTCCAAGGTTATATGATCCAAATTTTCTCCTTCCTTCTTCCCTCCTCCCTTTTGGGGCTGGCATGCAATTCAGTCTGTTACACATATATTATCACATAAAACATATTTCCATATATGTAAGTGAATAATTGATTTATCACTTTTTTAAACTCTTACCTTCTGTCTTAGAATTAATACTGTATATTGGTTCTAAGGCAGAAGAGTGGTAAGGGTTAGGCAATGGGAATTAAATGATTTGCATAGCGTTACACAGCTAGGAATTATTTGAGGCCAAATTTGAACCCAGAACCTTTTGTCTCTAGGCCTGCCTCTTAATCCACTGAGCCACCTACTAACCCCCTGTCCTAAGATTTAGAAAGAAGTACTTAGACACAATTGTTCTTTTGATTAACCTGGATAAAATTAATATATAGGTGGGTATTTTTCCATTGTTGGGAGAGGCAGAATAACTTAATTAATGGTTTCAGTGAGGATTCTCCTCCATGTGGTGTCAGAAAAAAACAGTTCAGGTTGACATTTATGTTATTTTTAAATTTAAAAATAATATTCTGCTTACTTATCCTCTTTTACTCTTATAATGCATTGATAATGTTGGCCACTCTCACCTTGATACTCCCACCTCCTTTGGCTTCCATGATGCCATTCTATTCTGATTCTGTCTATCTGATTCTTTCTGGTTGTATTCTCTTAAGTCTCTGCCTTCTGTCTCCTCTACACCCCTCCCTTCCTCTTCTCTTTTGACTTTATCATGTCTAGCTTATATATTCCCACTTATTTACTCTGGTCAGAACCAAAGATAGAGTTGCTCAGTTAACACTCAAATCCAGATCTTCTGTTGTTAAATATGACCCCAGGATCTTTGCTCTTACCACACATATGTGGTAATAATTAAAACTGAACTAGCCCCCCCCCACCCCTTTTTTTCACTTAGCCTAAAATTTTAAGAGAGATTATTTCTTTTTAAGACATCTCTATCCTCCCTGGATCAAAACCTCAAAACCATTTTTTTATTCTTCTTGTATTTCTTTCCACATAGTCAATGTCTGACTAAGTCCAGTGAGTTCTCCCTTTGCTATATTTCTCACATCTTTCCTTTCCACTCACTGTGCTGCCCACACAAGCTCATGCCTTCATTACCTCTCACTTGAATTATGTTAATAGCTTCTTCTTTCGTTTGACACATTGTGCTGTCCTTGCCTCTTGTTTCTTCTATCCAGCTCATCCTTGATGTAGCTGCCCAAATTTTGTTCCTAATGCACACATCTGATCGCTCTCCCTCTTTCTTCAAAAACTCATTAGGCGACCTTGCCTTTTGGATGAATGAAGCATTTATTAAACATTTAACCATATTTGAAGCATGTGCTGGATACAGAGTATACAAATAGAAAAACACGACAGTTCCTACTCTCAAGAAGTACGTGTTATAACAAGGAAGACAAAAACAGATGGGCAGTTTCACTTGCGCGTCAGATGGAAAGGTCTCATGGTCTTAGTGCTGCAGGAAAGTAGATGTTAACTCCTTTTTTAAAATTGTATTTCCACTGTTAAGTCATATCAGTTTCTCTTGCTGAGTCACTTGACATTTGGTAAGGGTGGTTTGACTTGCCTGGCATATACTGCCTTCAGAATGCCTTACTGCTTCAGCTGTGTTGGCTTGCTTGCTTTGTGTGTCACTGTTGGTTGGCAGCTGGTGGGGATGGCTGACCCCTTTGACTATAAGAGCTGCTTTCTCAGATGATGGCTATGAAGGCTGGACTGGAAGCAAGACCAGTGTCTGAGAAGGTCCTGTTACTTCATAAGGTTCCTTTCTCATCTGCTCATTGATGGTAGCTGGTCAGCTCTTGCCACTGGTGGAGAAGAAGAGGGAAGAGTCCTTTTCTACAAAGTTTTCTCCCCTCGGTGACGGTTCTGGGGAGCTGGTCTGGAAGCAAGTTTGGTGTTTTGTCATGAGAGGGAGCACTGTTACTTCCAAGGCTCCTAAGCTCAGGGTCCTAGGGTTTTCTCTCATGATGGTCTGAGGGAAGATGGTAGTAAAGGAGGAGGTGGTTGTTTGATGAAATAAAATTACAAATATCCTAGCCTGATATTTAAGGTCCTTCCTAATCTTACCTCTAATCTATCTTTCCAGTCTTATTTTGTATGCTCTGCTTTTTAAAAACCCCTATCTTCTAGCATAGAATTGAAAATAAGTATTGGTTCCACGGCAGAAGAATAGTAAGGGTGACTTGTACAAGATCACACACTTAGGAAAAGTCTGAGGTTAGATTTGAACTCGGATCCTCTTGTCTTCAAGCCTGGCACTCTATCCACTGAGCCACTAGCTGCTCCTTGTATTCTATATTTCAGCCAAATGGAACTATTAGCATTTCCCCGATTGTATATTCATAGAGACCATCTCACACCTGGAATTCCCTATATCCTCATCTCTACTTCTTCTATACTAAGATACCACTTAGTTGCCACCTTCTACTTAATTCTCTCCCTGATCTCTCCACATTGCTCAACTACAACTGAATGTCAGTCAGTCAACAAACACCTTTCTTTCTCTCTTTTTTAAGCCTTTGCTTTCTATCCTAGTAACAACTCTAAGGCAGAAAGGCAAGGGCTAGACAGATGGTGTTAAGTGACTTGTCCACAGTCACATAGCTATGAAGTGTCTGAGGCCAGATTTGAACCCAGGTTCTCCCAGCTGCAGACGTGGTGCTCTATCCACTGTGGAACCCAGTTATCCCAACAAGCCTCTTTTAAGAACTATATATTATATTGTTATGCATATTCTTGTTCAGTCATTTTCCATCATGTCTGACTTTGTGACCCCATTTGGGGTTTCCTTGACAAAGATGCTAGAGTAGTTTGCCATTTTCTTCTCTAGCTGGTTTAACAGATGAAGAAACTGAAAGCAAATGGGATTAAGTGACTTACCCAGGGCTACACAACTAGTAACTGTCTGAGACTGGATTTGAACTCAGGAAAATGAGTCTTCCTGACTCCAGGTCCAACACTCTATTTACTCCACCTCCTAGCTGCTCCATACATGTCATACCCCACCATTTTAGTTATAAGTTCCTTGAATGGAAAAAAGTTATAATTTTTCATCTTGTATTCTTGTGATAATAGATCTGACCATGTCTCTGCCTTATTCAATAAGTATCAGCGGCTTCCTATCACCTCTACGATAAAGTATTCACTGATCTATTCAGATTTTAAAGCTACAATATTATCTCAACCTACCTTTCTAGACTCATTATGCATGACTTCCTTTTCTGTACTCTATGGTCTAACCAAATTGTCTTTCTAGCTGTTCCTCACACAGGGCACCTCATCTCCCGTCTTGTGCCTTTGCACATTTAGAATAAACTTCCATCTTCCTATACCCTGTTTTTATAGAAGCTGCTCGATGGCAGAGTGGATAGAGGACTGGACCTAGAGGCAGGAAGAACTGAATTCAAATCTTCCCTCAGACACTAGCCATGTAACTCTGGAAAAATCATTTGAACTCCACCTGCCTCAGTTTCCTAATCTATAAAATGGAGATAATAGCAATATCTGCCTTATGGGGTTAAAATGAGAAAAAAGTGAGATATTTGTTTATAGAATTCTTTGCTTCCCTTCAGCACTTAATTCAAGCACTTCCTTCTACAGAGACAATCATAGGATCATAGAATTAGAGCTTAAAGGGAACTCAGAGAACATCAAGGCAAACTCTCTCATTTCACTGATGAGGAAAGTGAAACTCAAATTAAGTGACTTGCCTATGATTATGTAAGCACTGAGCTTCAGAGGTGGAGTCTTTCAAGACACCATCTCTCCTTAATTGCCAGTGACCTCTCCCTACAAGCTATCTTGTATTTATTTTGGGTTTATTCTATAATTATTTATATGTATGTAGGGCAGATAGATATTGAAGTAAATAGAGTGCTGGTCCTACAGTCAGGAAGACTCATCTTCACAAGTTCAAATCTGGCTTCAGACATTTACTAGCTGTGTGACCCCTTGGGCAAGTTACTTAACTCTGTTGACCTTAGTTTCTCATCTATAAAATGAGCTGGAGAAGAAAATGGCAGCCACTCCAGGATCTTTGTCGTGGAAACCCCAAATAGGGCTCATGAAGGGTCAGACACAACTGAAAATGGCTGAACTTATATGTGTACCTTTTGTCTTCCCTAGTAGAATATAAAGTCCATGCAAACAGGAACAATTTTATTTTTATCTCTGTATCCAGGGTTCTGCTGATAAAATTTAACAATCAGCTCTCGAGGAACAAAAAAAAAGTATAAATGATACAATTTAAGTCTGGTCTGCATTATTGACATTTTCTCCATCACCTTAAGTCTGGACTATTAACAAAACAATGATTCAAATCCTGATTTGTAGCCTTTGCCAATCAAGTTATAAATGCTCATACTGAGCCTTTAGCACTCCACTCTTGCCAACCAAGGTGTAAGTACTCACACTGAAAATTTAACAATCCACTCTTGAGGATTTGAGCTGGCTCTAGCATACCCCCCCCCATTTGTACCGTGAGTGCATAGCACAATGTCTGTTACATAGTCGATTCTTAATAAATGCTTGTTAATTGATTTCCTGTGGTCACTTAATCAATATTTGTTGAATTTTAAGTGGCTCCAGGATCAGGAGCTTTCAGAAGTGAGAAACTGCACAGGAGAGGACAATTACAATCTCTCTGGGTCAATTAATGATATGTAGACAGCTGAGAGGCATGTTCTTTGATCACGACCCTCACCCTTGACTCTTTCCTTATTGGTGTCTTAGACACTAGGCAGCTTCACTCTTTCCAGATGGCTACATGGTGGGGTAGGTGGGTGTAGGGAGAGTTAAGGCAATTCTAATAGGCATCTGAGCTAATGGGCTCGTTATTTTAAAATTTATTTTCTTCCTATGGTCTATGGAACTAATTTATTATAATGATTTGGTATAGAGGCTATGTCCCTCATTTTATGATGAGAGTACTCTATTTGGGGGACTTGCTTTGATGCTAATGGGGAGAAAGAAAAACTGGAAGAAATGCTTGATTCATTTGGTCTTTTCTCTGACATTGAGCTATTGAATTTGTTGAATGAATGAATGAAGTCAAATATGTCAGAACCACTTAATTTCACCAATTCTTGTTCAGGGTACACAGACATCAAATTTGCTATTATTCAGAAGAAAGTTCTCTTCCCCAAGCTTCATTAAGGCAATTAGCATTTTCATCCAAATTACAGTAAAACCATTGATTGATCTAGGTAAGAGTAATGGAAAACAAATGCTTTGTGTTTTACTTCAAGCTACAGTTTTGAAAATCTCTAAGCCTGGTTGATGATTTCATAGCAACAAGGTTAAATCACAATTTAGAATATTGGGGCCTGGGGCTGGGCGGTGGGTTTAATTTGCAATGCATGTAAACCTCAGGTTTTCAGTAATATAAATTATAAATGTTGCCTAAGGTAGGTCTTGAATCTTCTCTGTTGGTCTCCCTGGAATTGTTTACTCTTAGGGAATTCTGCCTTTAGTGCATTTGTGTCTGATGCTTTCATGAACAGAGAGGGGACTCTGCTCTGGTGGGGATTTTTTTTCTTCAATGAGCCTTTGTGATTAATTTCATTGTGGTTTAATGTTTAGGTACAGTAAATAAAAATAAAAGATGAAGAAGCTATATCTTTCTAATATTTTGTTAGCTTTATCTAAAAGACCTGTGTTTTTTTCTAATATGGATTCTGATTAAGAAAGGACAACATTTTGATGTGCCAGACTGGTCAAAGATTTGGCAGCTACATAGTGCAGAGACTGAACCTGAAGTTAGGAAGGCCTGAGTTCAAATCTAACTTTGTCTCTGTGCAATTTATTTAACCTCTATTTGCCTCAGTTTCCTCAACTATAAAATGGAGATGTTATTATCCACAAAAGACTGAGGATCAAATGAGATAACATTTGTAAAGCACTTGGCACAGTGCCTAGAATGTGGTAAGCACCATATAAGTGGTTATTCCATCTTTCCCTATGGCTTAATTTTCCACACAGATAAGTGTAGTGGATATGAAGCATTAACACTCTTTAGAGACAATATAGTATAAAGGATAGAGAGAGTTACTCCAAATTAGGAAGGCCTGGGTTTGAGACCCACCTCTAATACACACTGTGGACAAGTCTCTTAGACCAGAAGTTGCAGAGCAAGAGTCAACAGCATAGGTTGATAGAGTGAGTTCTTCACTGATGAACTTATAGGCACATTTGAGATTCGAGAGCTTTTCCTTTTGGAGGTGCTAATATTTTGTAATTATTATAAAGATTAAAATTTGATAATTGACTTACTTTGAAGCTGAGTAATTGATATCATAATTTAAGTCAATTTAGGATAAAATCCTGGTGCCATGTCTACAAGAGACCATAAAGATTTATCATCATAGATCTTGTCAGTGGTCCTTTATGCTCTAGTGAGCTAAGTCAGAAAATTGGTCCAAAATTGTGTTTCTGGTCAGTAGAATCACAAGGCCTTTTGTTAAAGGAGATGGCTACTTTCCATGAAGTGAACTTTAAAAATTATGGGTATGTATAAACATGTTCATCTCTACAAAGGAAACTGCTTTGCCTCATAGAATAGCAGAATCTTGAGCTTGAAGGACCTTTATAGATCAACTAGTCCAATGGCCTTATTTTTCAGATGAGGAAACTGAGGTACAGAAAAGCAAAGTAATTTACTCAAGATTATACATGTAGTAGTTAGTGGAAGTGTTAGGTAAAACCATGTCTTTTCCCAATCCTGTCCTCTTTCCACAGGCACCCAAGTTCATTCTGACCATTCAATTTTGAAATAAACTAGATATAGCCTATGGAATTAAATCAAGAATTAAATCTTAATGTGACCTACTCAAATGGGGGAAGAGTTCAAGTAGAACTAAATGTCTCGTTCAGCCTGGGTTTCCTTCTATGAGTAACCATATTACCAGACTCTTGAGAAGCTCCCCTTCTCTATTGTCATTGACAAGCCCTAATTTGGGGAAGAAGGAGAAATGTTCTGTGCCTCTTGCTTCCCCTCTAGTTATCCTTGGAAGGTTTATAGAAAGATTGCTGGATAAGGAGTTGAATGATCTGGGGCTGTGGCTGTTTCCAATATGACTCATTGTCCTGGGAAACCCAGTAGACTTGCCTGGGATTCAGTATCCTAATGTATAAAATCAGGAGCTGACCAAATGGTCTCTAAGGTCCTTTTCAACTCTAAATTCTTTGATTATGTTGTCTCTTGAATTTGTATAAAATCCCTCTTTAGGAAGAACTGTGGGAGGAGAAACACAGAAGAAAAACAACTGCTTGAACATATGGACTGATGGGGATATTATTGGGGATGAAGACACTAAATGCTAACTCTAGTCCAACTATCAATAATATGGAATTAGGTCTTGATCAATGATACATGTAAAAACCCAGTGGAATTGTGCATCAGCTAAGTGGGGGGGGGTAGGGGATTTTGGGGGAGAGGGAAAGAATATGAAATATGTAACTATGGGAAAATATTCAAAATAAAAATAAAAAAAAACACAAAAAAAATTAAAGAATTTTGGTTGCTATTTTTTTTGTTCTAGTTGATAACGAAAGTGTGGCATTCTCTATGTGACAGTGGTCTTCTAGTATTTTTTTTTGCTATCACTTAGGATATATGCTTGAAACAAAGTACCATTCAAAGAATTTTGCTTGAAATGCCTCATTCTTTTACTCTTGTTCCTTTTCATCATTGAACATTAAAAAATGAATCTTTAAAATAAAATCTCTCTTTAACCTATTTATAACCTGTATCATCTCTGAGAAGACAGGTTTTGGAAGGTTGCTCCAACTGGATTAAATAATTTGCCACTAAATATGCACATAGCAACCCTTCCTTTTAGGACCTCTAGTTTAACTTATATGTTTTAAAGTGTCATAAAAACTGTGTATAAGGGGGAAGGGCAGCAAGGTAGCCCACTGGATTGAGAGTCATGCCCAGAGACGGGAAGTCTTGGGTTCAAGTCTGGCCTCAGATACTTCCTAGCTGGGTGACCCATGCAAGTCACTCAATTCCCATTGCCTAGTCCTTACCATTCTTCAGCACTGGAACCAATACATAGTATTGATTCTAAGACAAAAGGTAAGGGTTAAAAAAAACTGTGTATAAGGGTTCACATGCACATATATACAATGATTTTGAATAAGGATAGGTTTCAATTTTGTTTGGAGACTCTTCTCAAAAGCAGATTGGGCCAGTCTTTTCATGTATATTCTACAGTGTCTTCTGATCTTTCTAATTCTATCATATTATATACTGTTTAAGTGGGGAGGAGAGTAGAGGGAGGGAGATACCTGGGAATTTTTTATGTAACAAACAAATTAAAAACATTTTAAAAGATTTTTTTGCCCCTCCAATGCCATAGTTTACACATATGTTCCTTCAACCTTCCCCCAATTTATTCAATCAGGCTTGAGTTCTAAACTTGGGATCCGTGAATTTGTTTTTGAAAACCATTTTCATAATTGTATTTCAATATAATTATTTTCCATTGTAATCATTTTTATTTTATTTTATATTATTTAAAATTATTTATTATCGTATTTTATTTTATGCACTTAAAAGCCTAATTCTGAGACAGGGTCCTTAGGCTTCACGTGACTGGGAAAAGGGTCTATGACATTAAAAGATCAAGAAAAACTTTTTGGTTTGTTTCTTTACTACTTTGAAGAATTTAACATCATTTGCCAATGTGGAGATTTCCCTATCCAGATCTCCTTTCAGGTAATTTAAAAATACACTAATTAAGACTGATCCCAGCACCATTTCTTCTGAGATTGTGTGTTAACATTTATCTACCCAGAAAAGTGTCTTCTTCTTATGCTATTTTCTATTTCCAAGTCGTTCATAATGTGTGAAAAAGCATTTTCTCCAATCCCATGGTAACTTAGGTTTTTTTTAAAGTACAAGAGTCTCTTAGAAAGTCAGTTCAATTCACAAACATATATTAGGTTCCTACTATTTGCAAATTTCCAGGTTAGTGCTGGAAATTCAAAGATGTGGGTGAGGGGGAACACCTATGTATGATACAAGCCATGATATAGCTTGCACATCTATCTACCAAAACAAACACAGGAATTATACGAACACAACTACAAAACACTTTACAAACAATTAAAACTAGATCTAAACAATTGGAAAAACATTGATTGCTCATGAGTAGGATGAGCTAATAAAATAAAAATGACCATTGTACCCAAATTAATTTACTTATTTAGTGCCATACCTATCAACTTACCGAGAAACTTCTTTACTGAATTAGAAAAAAGATAAAATATAGCAAGAGAAAGATTATTTCCACAGTGCTCTAGGAAAATCTTAGAAGGAAGAAAGTACTTTCCAGGGGGTGGAGAGGATGTCAGAGAGAGTATGATTTGAGCTTTGGAGGAAGATAAAGATTTCAGTAAGCTGAGATGAAGAGGAAGTGCATTGTAGACATGAGAGAGTCTGCATGAATGTATTGAGGCAGGAGAAGGTGGAAGGAGATTGAGGAATGAGGAATAGTCTAGTTTGACTAGAATGTAGGATGCATAATGGTAAGGAACATGGTATAAGAAAGAGAAAGTAGATAGGTGTCAGATAGACTTTTAAGCTGAGACTTTTCTAATTCTATTTTTAAAGCTACATTCACCACATTGAATTATTTTAGATAGGAGAGTGGAATGGTCGAGTTTATTAATCTAGTAGCTGTGTGAAGGTTAGACTGGAGAAAGGAGACACTTAAGGGAGAGAGATCAGCTTAGAGCTATTATATAATCCAAATAAGAAGTGATAAAGGTCTGTACTAGGGGGAGTGGAAAGAAGGATGTAAATAAGGGAGATATTGTATAGATAGCATCAACAGGACTTGACAACTGATTTGATGTGGGGGATTGGGAAGTCCGGGGGGAAGAGTCAAAGATGCCAATAATTTATGAATGGTTGACTTGGAGAATGGTAGTGTTAGCAATAGGAACTGGGTGTTTGGGTCACACAACTGGGAAGTGTCTGAAGCAAGACAACTCTATCTTGATTCTTCAATCTATCTTTTATTTTTTTCTCCACTCCTCAAAAACAATATTTTTCTACCCTAAAATCTACATAAAATAAATACAACAAAGCAACACCTTCGTTAACTCTTGTTTTTCTTTGATATTAATTCAATAATTTGGCAAATAAGTCCATTCTCTATGACTTTCAGTTGGGTGAAGGGAATAGAAGGAGATTGGGTACCTAAATCTGAGTCTTGAAGAAAGAGAAGGATTTTAGCTGGTGGAAAAGTAACAGTAGTTCTCTCCAGGTATGGAGGATGTCTTGCTTCATTGCAAGGAGTTAAGAAAGGACAGGATGAAAATACCTGGAAGTTCAGTATGATTTGATCATAGAATTAATGAAGGGAAATAATATGAAATAAGGCTGAAATAAATTGAAATATAAAATGAATTGAATGGTGCGTGTGTTTTAACAAGTGATGTAATCATACTTATACATCAGTAAAATTATTTTATCAGTAATGTAGGGATGCATTTATGAGGGAGAGGGATTTTATATAGTGAGACTATTTAGGAACCTGTCAGTTGTCCAAATTAGGAGTAATGAGGGCCTGAATTGGGTAACAACAATAAGATCGGAAAGAAGGAAGATGAGTGTAAGATGGCTGTATCTTTGCCATTGACTTTTACCACTGAACTTTATAATAAGATCAATAAACATTAAAGATCTGTTCTTCTCTGATCTATTCTTCTCTTACCAATCATTAATACCTTGCCATATGGCTTCCATCCATCCCTATCCCTCATTCAAGATCCTCTGAAAGATCACTGGTGATCTATTGATCAGCAAATCCAATGGCCTTTCCTCAATATACGCTGCCTTGAACTTTTCTGCAGCATTTGCCAATGTAGGCCACTCTTTTCTCCTTGAAATTCTCTAATCCCTTGACTTTTGTGTCATTTTACTCTCCTGGCTCTCTAATCTTTATGACTGCTTCTTTACTGTCTAAATTCATTAGTTCCTTTTCTTCTTTCCACACTTAAATATGGGTTTTATCTAAGGTTCTATCCCTAGTGTTATGGGAGAATTTGGGAAAGGTGTTTGGTTAAAGGGGATTTTGGAAGGGAGGTTGTCAGGGACTTGCTAGGTAGATAATATGAGTGGCAGGTAGGATGTAATAGTGAAATTCAGGATGTGATATGAGGCTGAAGTCAGGGAGTATAACGTTGAGGTAACAAATTCTTCAGGGAGAGGAGGAATTAATCTAAACAGGCAAAGAGCAGCAGGGTTTATAGACTAGGATTTAGACTAAAGACAAACTGAAGGAAATAGATTAATTGAAATTAACTACAGGCTTTAGTTAATTTCACAGGAAGGGACTTGTTTTGAAGTTACACCCTCCTTCAAGATGGATACCCCAGCTTCTCAGAGTATGTTGGTTCTATTTCTCTTCTTCCCTCTTCTTACGAATTAACTGACAAAGTGACTAATAGGTCTGTTTAAACACAAAAGGGGTTTATTGTCTTCTCAGGTTAAATTGTCAGGTATAGGGGATAAAAGACAGCCCTAATGGTTGTTTAAAGAAACCTGCTTCTCCTATGGAACTTGCCTCCTAATACTGTTTCTGAATGGTGGCACCATTTCCTCAGTCATCATTCTGAAGCCTAAGTGTCCTTCTTGGACGCCATTTAGAAAGAAAAGTTGAAGAGATCAGAGCAAAGGAAAGGTCCAGATATTTCTCCTGTTATAACATCCCTTCTCTCACTTTCTCTTTAATTAAGTCTTATTACCTGGTGCTTAGATTTCCATAAATTAGCTAGTCTCCATGCTTCCTACAGTTATCCCTGCCTCTTATAAGATTCTTAAACCAATGCTGTGATTATGCTATTTCCCTACTTAAAAGCTATCAGTGACCTCTAGTTGCCCACTGAAATGCCCACTGAGCACAAACTCCTCAGCCTAGTCCATTTAGTCTCTTTTTTGTCTTTGTATTCCTTGTGTCTAACATAGTTGTTCAGTCATTTCAGCCATGTTTGACATTTCATGACCCTATTTGGGATTTTCCTGGCAAAGAAACTGAAATCCTAGATTCTTCCCTTACAGAGTTCCAAGAAGGACAACATTTTGAGTGCAAAATAGTATATAAATATGAGTGCTTACTGCTTTCTAGGAGTTCATGTATCTGGTTTAGACTTGGGTTTATGCTTTGTGGGTCAGTCGTTTTTTTCAATCATGTCTGATTCTTTGTGACCCCATTTGGGGTTTTTCTTGGCAAAGATACTGGGGTAGTTTGCCATTTCCTTCTCTAGCTCATTTTATAAACGAGAAAACTTAGATAAACGGGGTTAAATGATTTGCCCAGGGTCACACAGCTATGGTGTCTGAGACTGGATTTGAACTGAAGTCTTCCTGACTCCAGGTCCAGTGCTCTATCAACTGTACCACCTACCTACCCTGTCTAACATAGTTCCTGATATAGTAGACGCTTAACAAACAAGCTTGAAGGGACTTCAGGGACCATTTAGTTCAATTCCTTTACCTAAGAGGTTATTTCGGCCTGTCAGGTCTGTTATAGTGAGTCTTCTTTTCACACATGAGTTGGCCTGGGTTCCTTCTGATCTTTTTTCAACTCTCAAATTCTGTAACTCAAAAATTGAGGCCCAGAGAAGTTAAATCAGTTGCCTAAAACATATAGATAGTAAACACCAGAGGCAAGATTTAAAACATCTTTTGACTCTAGAGCTAGTGCCTTTTCGACTGATTACTTGAGAACTTCGTAGTAAAGATCAAGGGAAAGAGGAAGAAAAGTCATCGTTTGGAAGGAGAGTATATTATAGATATATATTATAAATAAGAAAGTACTCATGGAGGACTAACATTTCTGGGGTGAGGGCCTGCTGAGAATTTTTCAGGGCTGCTCATATATCTTTGGTGTCTTCTTGTCATCCAACTCTCACCTGTGGCTGCAAGAAGCTGTTGCAAGCATAGCAGCCTCATCCTGATAAATCTTCTCAAGAGGTGGGCTTAGTCAAATTGCGAGTAATCCATGGGTCACACACTTGTTGGTGGATTGTCTATACTACACTTGTGAAGATTTCCATCAGTGGAATGGACAGATAAGGACAATTTGTTGCAATGGTCA
Source organism: Gracilinanus agilis (assembly GCF_016433145.1). Lineage (NCBI taxonomy): Eukaryota > Metazoa > Chordata > Mammalia > Didelphimorphia > Didelphidae > Gracilinanus > Gracilinanus agilis. The sequence goes on from NC_058132.1 coordinate 298,380,251, forward strand.
TGAAGGTGTGAAAACAGGCTCTGTGGAACACTTAGAGCTTGGTCAGACATTGAAGATGCTGAGGTCATCTACTACATCCCATGCCAACACCAATCATCCTGACTTTTGTCTTTTCACTATACTTGGATGACTCTAGAAGAGCGAGGCTGATGACTGTGCAAGTCAACCTCACTTCAATTCATGAGCAAGCCAAGATATCACCCTGTGATGTCATTGATCCTTTTCAAAAACAAAGGACAAACAACAATAATATTATGGATGATCTAAATAGTAGAAAGAATTAGAAGAGGTATTTAGAAAATAGTTCACAGAACTTGAAGAAAAAATTGTACTTATGAGAGCTCTCAACTAAAGCTCTTTTTGTCAAAAATAGAGCATCTGAAAAATTTGTTAATTGCCCTAATGATAATTTCGTTACTAAAATGATGACATTAGTGACTCAGGGAAATGTTACTCTTGATGTGATTCCAACAAATAAGGAGGAACTGGTTGCTGAAATAGTAATTACAGGAACCTTAGCGGCAAATGGTCACTTCATCACAGAATTCTTCATAGAGAAAAGTTGGCATAGGCTGATATTCACCCTGGCTTTGGAGAGAACCTATTTAAAAACATTAAATAAAAGGATTGATAGTATCTTGTGGCATTATACTTTGCAGAGAAAGTCAGCCCAAGTGGAATGGGAACTTCTAAAAAATGAACTTCTGAAGACATAAGCAGAAATTATTCTGATGAAGAGCGAAAAGGGGAAGCTGCCTGAAGGCATGGATAAGAATGCACAGGGAACTTATCCAACTCAGATTTGAAAAAGACATGGATAGAAGATGAAAAAGTAAGATAAAGTTATTGAGGGTGAATATGAAAGAGTTACATAAGGATGGTTTTGAAGTCTGTTAGGACTAATGATGAATGTTAACACAACCAAAAGCATTAAAAAAAGACATTTTGAGGGCAAGTATTAAATAAGGTCTAAGACTGTTTCAAGGTGTATGGAATGATAACAGACAATAGTGAGAAAACTTGACTTAGTTCTTTGACTTCTGTTTTCTAAGGATATGGGTTCCTAAGAATGATATGTGGGAGGCTTAGTAATGTAAGCTCAAGTAGGCAATATGATGCAGCAGTTGGCTGATCTAGGATTCACTGAGAAAGGTATAGCCTAGAGTCAGAGAGGTAGTGGTATCACTACATTCTGCCATGATCAGGCCACAAGTCAGTGTGCTAAGTTCTGGACATACTCAGATCATTTCGTGGAGGAAGGGGATACAATGTGTTATCAATTAAGTTGATTCAAAGTGTCTACAAAACAATTGACAGTGATTTTTAAAAGGAGAGCTAATAACTGCGGAGAATAGGAAATACCTTTTGAAGGAGGGGGCACCTAAGCTGTGCTTTAAAGGAAGCAGGCATTGTTTTATTTTTTTATTTATTTGTCACATTAAATTCCCAGGTATCTTCCTCCTTCCCTCCCCTCCCAGTAGTAGAGAAAGCATCATTTGACAAAAAGATATCTATATCTATACATCTATATAAACATATATATGTATATATGCATGTATGTCTTACTTGTTTTCCATTTATCACTTTTTTCTCTGAAAGTGGACATACAAAAATTGTTTTTCAAAAAAACATTTCTGTTGCTGTATATAATGTTTTCTTGTTTTTATTTATTTCTCTCTTCATAATTTCATGTAGCTCTTCTCCATATTTTAAAAAATTAATCTGCTTGTCATTTCTTACAGCACAGAAATATATTCAGTCACAATTATATGTCACAACTTGTTTAGCTGTTCCCCAATTTATGAGTATCCCCTCCAATTCTTTTCCAACACCAAGAGAGCTGGTATAAATATTTTAGAACATAGGTTCTTCTCCTTTTTCCTTGGCCACCTTAGGAAATAATAAACCTAAGTGATATTGCTGGGTCAAAAGGTATACACAATTCTAAAACTCTTTGGACATAATTCTGTCTTGTTCTGTGAAGTGGCTATATCAGTTCAAAGTTCCACCAATAGTGTATTAGTGTTCCCATTTTTCCATACCTTCTCAACATTTGTCATTTTGATTTTTCATCATTTTAGCCAATCTGATAGGTGAGATGATATTTCAGAGTTATTTTGATTTGCATTTCTCTAATCAATAATGACTTAGAGCAGTGATGGCAAAACTTTTAGGGACCAGGCACCCAAATTGCAACCCTCCTGCTGCATGTAAGCACCTCCCTTACTTCAGACAGGGGAGGGAGAAGGCACTCCCCTTGGGCTGCTGGACAGAGGGGCAAGTGATGTGATAAACGTCCTCAGTTTTGGTGGAGAGGGGGAGGCAAGCAGCCCACTCTGGCATGTGTGCCATAGGATTGCCAACATAGGCTTAGAGCATTTTTTTCTCGTGGTTATATATAGTTTTGATTTCTTCATCCAAAAACTGTTTATGAATTTTATAATTACAATGATAATCCTGCTTAAACTAACTGACTTACTTAATTCCCTCCAATTAAATTACCAAAAGATTATTTTTATTAAACTAGAAAAAATAATGATAAAATTCATTTGGAAGAACAAAAGGTCAAGAATATCAAAGGAAGTAAGGTAAAAAATGTGAAGAAAGACGTCCGGCAGTACCAGTTTATAAACTGTATTATAAAGCAGTAATTATCAAAACTATCTGGTACTAAGTAATACAACAAATGTCAGCAAAAGATCATAGTAACCATGGGTCTGAAAAAAAGTAAAAATCCAAGGTTTAGGATAAGAACTTGGTAAACATTGTTGACAAAACTGGAAAGCAGTCTGGTAGAAACTAGATATAGGCCAATATCTTACACTATTTATAAATAACTATAAGATAAAAAAAGATAAATGACGTAGACATAAAGGAATCATAACCAAATTTTTGAAAAAAGGAACATATTACCTGTCAGATTTATGAATAGTGAAGAATTTATGAATAAACAGAATATGGAAAATACTGTAAGTTGTAAAATGGATAATTTTGAATATGTGAAATAGAAAAGTTCTTGTACAAGTAAAACTAATATGGCCAAGATTAGAAGGAAAGGAGAATATTGGGAAAAAATGTTATGGGCAGTTTTTCAGATAGAGGTCTCATATCTAAAATATATAGAGAACTCTGTCCAATTTGTAAGAATAAGAGCCATTATCCAATTGATATGTGGCCAAAAGAAGCAGAGATTCTTTACAGTTAGGTTCAGATAAGAATGAATTCCAGAGATGGGGCATCAAGGCATGAGGACAAAAGCTGTTATATATAGGGAGTAGCTGGTCAGTTTGACTGGAATGAAGAGTAAGTAGAGGGGAGTACTGTTAAATATGTTGTTGTTGTTTAATCATTTTTCAGTTGTGTCCAGCTCTTCATGATGTCATTTGAGGATTTCTTGCTAGCGATATTGAAGTGATCTGTCCTTTCCTTCTCCAGGTCATTTTACAGATGAGGAATTATGGGTTAAGTAACACCACTGTATCTGCCCATACTAGAAAGTTAAGTAGGATACTGAATGAAGAGGTCTTTAAGCTCCAGGTTGAGGTTTTTGAATTTGTAATAGGGAACCACTAAAGATTCTGGAGTTGGGGAGGAAGTAACATTGTCAAGTCTGTGTTTTAAGAATATCAATTGAATATTAAGCACCTATTGTAGATGACTTTCTCAAGAAGGTTAGACACAAAAGGGAAGAGCATGTCTGAAGGATTTGCTGATTCTTCAAGAATTGAACTTGGTTAAATCTTCACTCAGAGATTTTTTCCTTGCTCATAAATCTAGCCGATGTTCAATTTAAGGCATGAATTTCCTTAACAATAAAGGATTCTCCCCTCTATTCTGCTCTAACACTTTCCCCTTACTCCTGGGCTTTGGAGTAATTAGTTTAGCTGCTTAGTTATAGCTATTGATATTACATGTTTACATGTGTGATCTCATTGTTCATGAATATTTGGTTAGGTAGATATTATGACTATTGTCACTATGTCTCATATATGGAAGCTGAGGCAAAGAGGGTCTCATAGGATGGTAAATATAGAGCTGAATAATCATAGCAGCATACATTTTGAGGCTATCATTCTAGCACCCTCATTTTATAGGAGGAAAAGGAGGCACAGAAAGTTTAGTGACTTGATCATTTTATCCCAGCTATAGGGGCAGCTGAGTGGCTCAGTGGATTGAGAGCCAGGCCTAGAGACTGGAGGTCCTAGGTTCAAGTCTGGCCTCGGACACTTCCAGCTGTGTGACCTTGGGCAAGTCACTTGACCCCTATTGCCCACCCTTACCACTCCTGGGCCAAGGACGGTCCCTAGCCCGGATGAAAAAAGGAGGAGGGTTGGGCGTGGGGCTAGCAACCCCACCCTGTAAAAACTACATCTGCTAAAGAAACTGCAACCTAAAGTAGGGGCAGCTGGGCTAGCTCAGTGGATTGAAAGCCAGGCCTACAGACGAAAGGTCCTAGGTTCAAACCTGGGCTCAGACACTTCCCAGCTGGGTGACCCTGAGCGACTGTGTGTCCCATTGCCTACTGGTTGTGGCCCTATGCTCCTAGAATGGAGTCTCAGGATAAAAAAAAAAATAGGAAGTGTAGTCTACTTTCCATTATACCCTGCTGCCAGGGTCAACCTACTGTTTGCTCAGTTACATTCAGTGCTGAGCCTGGGCTCTACTAGGAAAAGTAAAGAGGACCCTAATGCCAATTATCTTAGCCAATCCAGGTAAGATATTTGTTCCTAGATATGTATTAATAGCTATGCCCACCTTTTTTCCTCCAAAATTATCCAAGTAATTTACCTTTTTATTCACTATATTGCTTGTGAATGGCCTGATCTTACTGAGCTTTTGATAGCTGAATATATAGATATAGATATAGTCAGAATATGTAAATATATATATATATATTCAGCTATCAAAGGCTCAAGGGAAAAAATTACAGAAAGAACTACATTGACTCAGTAAGATCAGGCCATTCATAAGCAAAATAGTGAATCAAAAGGTAAATTACTTGGATAATATATAATATATATCTATATTATGTTATATACATAATATGTCCATATCCATAATATAATATATATAATGGATCACACACCCAAATCCATACTGCAGGTCAGTCTTATTGCCTGCAAATGGAACTCTCTCTCTCTCTAATCTATTCTCTATCTATATCTTCTCTATATAACGATTCCATATTTATTTCTATTATTTATCTATCTTCTATTATTGATCTCTCTTCCCCCATCTATGGTCCTTGAAGTCCATTAACTACCTTGCCACAGTGGTGGTCCTGGCCTCACCAATAGACCATGAGATGTTGAATTGAGGTTCTTATCCTTAAAACTTCAAAAATGCAATTAAAAAATAAGACTTATTTACCCTTTTCACAAACTTGGTACTTATGGGAATTTTATGGAATGACATTTACTTCATTACTATCTGAAGTAAGGAGATGTAATTAACATAAATTTATAAAATAGGCCAACAAAATCTCTTTCAGTGTGTGTCTTTCCTCCTCTCCTCCCATTAAGTCTAGCATATATTTCTACACTATCTTAGGCTAACAAGGAGCCAGGGAGAAGCTTTTCGTATCACATATGTCTTTGTTTTTATCCTGCTGTGTGTGTGTGTCAGAGCACAGTGACAGGCAGCATATAAATAGCTAGGTTCTGTTTTTATTCTGGTTGGTAACGACATTTTTTATGAAATGGAATTTCTTCTTTAATAAGTTATAGGATGCAATTACCACCTAACAGAAGCCAAACTGTCTCAGAATAATCTTGGAGCTTTCAGTGAAGTTAAGGTCCTCCTTTAACTTGCAATGAAAAAACGCCTCACATTCAAATGTGTAGCCTTTAAGCAGCACTAGTGTTTGGCATTTAATTCTTTGTAGTTTTTTTTATGCAAAGAGAAAAGAAATAAAATTAAAATTTAAACATGCCATTACATCCCTTTTCTGTGGCTTTTGGGTAGCAGGGATGTTTGGTGATTTCCCAAGTATAATCCTTTAAGAGCTGTAATAACACCTAATATTTAATGCATCTATCTATATTTAACTACACCACCTGAAAACCTTTAAAATTCTTCAACTAAAGTTCTTAAAACTTTCCTAAATCACTTACCTGTCCTTTCTTCTATGTTGACCTCTACCCTTCACCCCCTCCCCCCATTACTCAAAATGGAAGGATGTGCTATTAATGTTTGTGTGGGAGAAGACATTGACAGCCAATGTTTTACTGAGTTAAAGCGTTGCATGTAAAAATCTCAGTGTCAGAGCTGTCTTCAATTTTTTATGAATCAGGCTTCTAGTCATCAGACACTATTAACACTTAGTGGTAGTGCTGGCTTTCAAAGCAAAGCTTTCTCGTTGGTGGAATTTTCATCCTGTATGCAAGAATTGCTTAGAATTATTCCTTGCTTCTTCCCTCCCCTCCCCCTCCACTGGGCCAGAATACCAGAGAGGAATTTTTCCCATAGGGTCATTTTGTGGGTACTCTAAATCTGGGTGGACTTGGTTGAGTTGAGGATGTTAATCATCAAAAAAAAAGGTAATTCATATTCTAGGGAGTTTTTTTTCTTTCTTTTGGCATTGATCTCTGAGAATGGTACAGTCCCTGTAATTGCTTCTGATTCTATTGTTGGATGGCTGGACTCTGCTTGAGAAATGAGGTATTTAATTTAAATTTAATTGGATAAATTTAAATCTGTAGTGGCACTTCTAGGGAATTATTAATAATCTCTAAGGCATGCCAAATGCTGACAAATGTTTTAATTAAATCATACCTTAAATCCATTCCTTCTTCTTTTCCACCAATTCATTTCCTCATTTTCTTTCAAAATTCTACCTCCTATATGAAAACATCCCAAGTTATTCCAGCCAACACAGATTTCTTCTTTCCTCAAACTCTATTGTGGTAACAATCCATAGTGTATTGGTTCTTTTGGGATATGTGCAACCATAAATACATCTGGCAGTATATGTTTCTGCTGGTGATTAAGAACCGAAACAAATTTAGAGCCAGCAAATCAGTCAACAGCATTTATTAACTGACTTCTTTGGGCCAGATAATTTGCTAAGCATTAGAGGCACAATGAAAGGCAAAAAACAGTCCCTGCTCTCAGAGAGCTCACATGCAAATAATTATGTACAAACAAGAAATTACTGTTGTTGAGTCATTTCAGATATGTCTAACTCTTGGTGACCCCATTTAGAGTTTTCTTGGCAAAGACCCAAAGGTGGTTTGCCATTTCCTTCTCCAGCTCATTTTACAGATGAGAAAACTGAAGCAAACTGGGTTAACTGACTTGCCTGGGATGAAGCTAGTAGTTTTCTGAGGCCAGATTTGAACTCTGGAAGATGAGTTTTCCTGACTCCAGACTCATCCAGTTTACCACCTACCTAGTGGCCCAAACAAGATATAGATAGGGCAAATTGGAGATAAGCAGCAGAGAGAAGGCACTAGCATTAAAGAGGATGGAGAAAAGCTTCTTGTAGAAGGTTTTAGAGTCCTTCTTCCCCCTGTTCTAGTCAGAAATCCCTTCTTAGTCAGGGTCCCCATATTTTCCCCATACATTCCAAGTAATACTACAAGGAAATTAGAGATAATGCAATGTCAGAGCTGTAAAGAATCATTGAAATAAACAAAATGACTTTCCTGGCTTTCCCAAGGCTACTATATGTAGTAAATAGTAAAAATGAATTTGGAATTTAGGTCCTCTGACTACAAATCCTGTTATTTTTCTCCTATGCCACACTGGGTCTCTCTCTCTCTCTCTCTCTCTCTCTCTCTCTCTTCTCCCTCCCCCTTCTCCCTCCCACCTCCCCACCTTCTCACCATATATGTGTGTATATATATATGTATATATATACATATATATATATATAAATATACACACACACACACGAAACATATCGCCATTTTTCAGATGAACAAACAAAAACTTAGAGACATTAACTAAGTTGCCCATGTTCATATAGTTATAGGTATGAGGACTCTCTGAAATCTGAGTTGTTTAGTAAATATCTAAGTCAAATCTCCCCTACTTTTGGCCACCATTTTTTAGTGATGATAGTCGTGTCTCTCAGGAAGAAACTGTGACTTCTGGCTCTGCAGGTTTCAGGCTCCATCTAAATAAAATATCTGTTATTAGCTGTGGTGGTCTGGGCCTCTGCTTTAGATGTCAGCTATGTTCCCTTTTCTCCTGCAGCAGGGACAATGGAATGGATCCCAAGGTGGCAATTGTCCTTTGGTTTGGCTTTACTTCCATGACCTGGATAATATGTCTGTAATTCTCATTCTGGAGCTGCCTCTGCCAGATGCTAATGGAAATAGACTCAATCACTAAATTATAAATGGCTATTCACTTCATTTTCTTGTTGTCTTTGTCATTTATGTGTGCTTTTTAAACCCTTTAAGTATGTGAAAGAGGCCTGAAGTCTGAGTGTATCAGAATGCAGCTCTTAGAACCAGATCCAGCAGGAGATGGTGCTACATCTACAATTAGAAAAAAAGGTTAATTCTTGGACTTGGGTGGTGATGATCCTTGATTACCAAAACAATCACTTCCCAGGGAAATACTGTAGGCATCTTAGAGATGCTAGGTCAATTCATGGTAAAAAGTATTTTTATTTGATGCTACATGTTACTTTTCTTTGGTGCTGATGTGGAGAAGAGAGGCTACAAATGTGAACGAAATTATTTTTCCTGCAGCAGTAAGAGAAAGAAGATGGATGGTTTATTCCTTCCTAACAGACAATTAAGTGAATAGACTGTGTTTTGTGGGGTACAAGCATAGCCCCCCAAAATGTTGTTCTGTGCAACATTGTTTTTGTACTATTACTAATATAGCAAAAATAATATAACTCTTCTTCTAGGAATATCACAAAGCATTACTGAAAAATACACTTGGCTGATTAATTGCCTGAGATGTAAATCAGATGATCTGTGATCTTCTTACATGAAGTAGTAATGGAAATATCTTGAATTCCCTTAAATATCCCTCTTTTGTCTATTGCCCTGAGCCCGGTTACTGACTATGGGAGCAGTGGTGTTTAAAAAATTAGTTTCTCAAATAAAATCAATTTTCTATTGTCCCTTATAGGGTAAGATTGAGTCTAATGTAGCATCTGCTATATACTATTAGATCTTTGTAAAGACGTATTTTGAGGTGATTCATTTAGTGACCATATCTCAGCAGTCTAATATGTGCAAAACACTGTTATTGGCAATTGGGGAGATAACAAGAAATTAAGTAATAGTCTTCCTTGCTTTCACTGTGGCAAAGGAGAAAAGGCACATTTTAAAATAGCGATGCTGGGGTGACTCCATGAGAGTTCATTGAAGTAGTTCCTCCCTCCAGTAGTAGAATTTACTTCTCATCTGTGCATGTGCATTTTTTGTCAATTTTTGACCTTCTCTTTCCAGAAAACCTGGCATTGGGAGTCCATCTAAGGAGATGCTATGAAACAAATTTGTGATATTATTGATGAAGTGTAGAATATAAATAAAGCCCTATAGATCAAAGGTCTAGATTTTGATTCCCCAGGCACCATAATATATTCTTCTTTTTAAAGGAACAAGTATTTGAATGTTATTTCAATTTGTGTTGTATTTATGCAGAGACAATAGACATTAGGTGCAGTATAAGCCTATGATTAAATTTTAAATATGAATCTCATAATTTACATAGTTTCTCTTCATGAAATACCTGGTTAAAGTCAGCATAGTCCACAAAATCTTTCTTTGGGGACAAAGGGAGAGTGATCTGAGCTGTTTCTTAAGTAAGGTTCATTTGACTATCCAAGAGAGATCCAAACAATTCTGACAGAAATAAAATAATCATTTCAAATTATCTGGGAATTTAAGTCACTTAGTTTCCCTCTCTCTCTTTATCTTCTATAGCTGCCTCACTGTATTTGTACTTACATTAATATTATTGTAGAATAAAACTGTCTACAGGTAGGGATTGCATCTTCATGCTTAGCCCTCCAGTTCTGAATAAAAGTGCTCTGTTTATTCAAGCACTCAGTGTGCATTGCTTAAGTATACTTTAGAATTTTATGTATGTGTTATTCCAACATAAGTTACAATTAGCCCTTTCTTATCCAGTTAAAAAAAATAAAAGATAAACTCAGAGTATCTGTGGTCCAATATTTTTTCCTTTGGAATCAAAAACAAGAAATTGTAAAGAGGTCTTATAAAAGTGAAATAGTCTATAAAAATAGGGCAATGAGTTACTTTGCCATCTGAACTCTTGCAGATTGCCACTAAGAATGGAATTCACTGACCTTAGAGAATCATGCTAATTAAAGATAGATGGAACCTTAGAGCTTATTTAGTTCAACTGTCTCATTTTCAGATTAGGAAACCAAGGGGCAAAGAGAAATTATTTCCCCAACATTAGTCGAGTAATAAGTTATAAGCTCTGAATTTTAACCCAGAGCCTCTGACTTGAATTCTTTCAATGTCCCCATGCTTTTTAGTGGGCTACACTTCTCAGGGAATTGGCTTTTAAACCCAAAATTTTCATGAGAGTACTGTTCCTAGGGGAAAAAATTTTTAAACTGGGGGATTGGTGGTACTAATGGATCAGTGGGAAGATTCTCAACATTATTCCTGTCCACTAAATATTATTTAATAAATCCTGGAATTCCAAAATTTGCTTTAAATGTCTTATCTATTAAGTTGCATTTTTCAAACAACAAATATTTAGTAAACACCTATTATGTTCTCTGAACTGTATGGGGGATACATTTCTATCATATGCAAAAAATGGAAAAATCTTAATTAGAAGATTTTTAAAATTAAGAATTCAATGCAATTATAATAATAGAAGAAAAAAGCTTATGTTATTTTCTCTTCTTGATCACCACAGCCTTTGCAACAGAGTGCATTACTGAGGTTTATGTTTTTAGTTAAAAGTTTTCATGGTACTCCAGAGAAATCATTAAATACCATGCCTATCACAGTCCCAGTCCTCAATCATTTCTCCAATCTATTTCTTTTTTTCTCTTACTCTTGGAACATGGCAATCCCTTAATAAATACTTTTAAATTATCTTCTCTTAGGCTGCTCAAGAGAGGTAGACAAAATCATGTAACTAAGCTGACTGGATATATGTTGCAAATATGTTATCTCATTTCATCTGGGTCTTCACTACAGCAAAACAAATCTTTTATTCTTCACTAGTTAATTCCTTATCCTGTTCTCCATAGAAGCTGTTCCAAACCTTTCTCTCCTCCTTTTGTATCTCTCCTGCCCTCAACTGATGACCTTACATTTTACTTTTCTAGGGGAAATAGAGGCCATTTGCTGTGAGCTTCCTCTTCTCATTCTCTTAATCTCAAAACCCCTTAAAATGATTCTCTGTTTTCTTTTTTTCTCCAGTTGATACTGTCTGACTACTCTTTAGTTTCCTTTACTGAATCAACCTCCATTTCATAGTTTCTAACTGCAGCCTATATCTTGGGCTATTTTCTTTCCTTTCTCTACATTTTTTCTCAATAAATTTATAATTTCCCAAGGGTTCCATTATTCTCTTTGTCTCCATGTTTCTCACATCAATATAATCTCTCTCATGAGCTCCAATACCAGATCACTAAATGCCTATTGAGCATTTTAAACAGAGTGTCCCAAAGACATCTCAAATGTGACATATACAAAATAGAACTAATTGTCTTTCCCTCAAGATCCCTCTTCTAAAGTTATTTCTATTGAGAGAATCACTATTTTCCTTTCCTCCTACATTTATATCCTTTCTTGGAGTTATCATTCATTTCTCTTTATCACCTCACATATTGAATAAGTTGGCATATCTTTCCATTTTTGCTCCATAACCACTCTCATTTATGATCCCTTTCCTCTAATCTGCTCCTGCAGCCACAGTCTTAATTCAGGCTCCCCTACCTTCCTATTTAGACCAGGATTTTTTAATCTTTATTTTTTTTATGGACTCCTTTGGCAGTTGGTAAAGCCTGTGGACTCCTTAGAATAATGTTTTGTTGCCTATCTTCCTAATTGAAGGAAATGCTAAATTTCAGTTAGAAGTTAAAACATAAATATAGGTGGTTCAGTGGAGAGTACCACCAGCCCTGGAGTCAGGAAGACTTGAATTCAAATTTGGCCTCAGACACATCAGTTTTGTGAATCTGAGCAAGTCACTTAACTTCTGTTTACCTCGGTTTCCTCATCTATAAAGTGGGCATAACAATAACACTGACCTCCCAGAGTGGTTGTGAAAATCAGATGAGATAATAATTGTAAAATCTTTAGCATAATGCCTGCTGGTAGTAAGTTTTACATAAATGTTAGCTATTGTTAGTTAATATTTGTTTCCCCGTCCAAGCTCATAGGTACCTTAAAATCTATCCAGGGATTCTTTGGGGTTCACATATCCTATATTAAGAACCTCTGTTCCAGACTGTTGCAATGGATTCCCAATAGGTTTCCATGCCTCAAATCTCTCATTACACTTCATCTGCCACAGAACTGCCAAAATAGTTTTCCTTAAGTACAACGCTGACCATATCATCCCCCTGCTCAATAAACTCTAGTAGGTCCCCATAGCTTCTCATCTATAATAGAAACTCTTCTCTTTGGCTTTTAAAAAGGTCCTCAGAACCTGATCTGAACCTGCTTTTCCAGCCTCATTCTAGATTACTTTCCTTCCCTTATTCTTTAATCTATACAACCTAGACTGAAAACTTCTCTCTGTACCTCACTCCATCTCCTGCCTCTCTGTGCCTTTGAGTGGCCAACACCTATAGCTGAAATAACTTTCTTCTTACCTCTACCCCATTGAATCCTCCTCTTTCCTCAAGATAGAGCTCACACACCTTCTACCCAAAGCCTTTCCCAATTCCTCCTTCCAACTGTTAGTATCCCCTTGCCTGCCTTATTATTGATTCTGTGTATATTTATTTGATGTATTCTATGTGCACATGCTGTGTTTCTCCATAGAATGTAATTTCCATTTCGTATTTTATTTTTTCTCTCCACAGTCTAGCACAGTGTTTGGCCCATGGGTGTTTAATAAATGCTGCACATAGGAATGCTCAGCAGTCTCTGTTGATTTGGGTTTGACTACTCCAAAATGATTTTTCATAGAAAAAGTAGTAAGAAAAATACAGTGTTATGTATTACATCTTAGACTTCTGACCATCTGTGATTTTATCGAGTTGTTGTTGTTGATTAATAGCAGGAACTTATTATAGGGCAATGAGGGTAGCCTACATAGTATTAATAAGAGCACATTAAAATTATAGAATCTTTTTTTTAACCCTGACCTTCTGTCTTAGAATCAATACTCTGTATTGATTCCAAGGCAGAAGAGTGGTAAGGGCTAGGCAATGGGGGTCAAGTGACTTGCCCAGGGTCACACAGCTAGGAATCAGAGGCTAGATTTGAACCCAGGGCCTCCTATCTCTAGGCCTGGCTCTCAATCCACTGAGCCACCTAGCTGCCCCCTTATAGAATCTTTTCAAAGCTTCTCAAACTTTTTGTTCTCAGGATTCCATTAGATTCTTAAAAAATGTCAAAGACACTTCCAAAAAACTTTTGTTTATATGGGTTTTACCTACTGATATTTACCATATTAAGAACAAAAGTCTTAGTATTATTGTGAAAATAGTTTTGACCTTGTGGATCCCCATAGATCTCCATACCATACCTTTTATATGATTTTATATGATTTATATAAAGAGATAGGTATATGATTTAGATCCTGGATGGTAGTTATCTCTAATGAACTGGATGGGGCTTATTTTTCTTTTTGGAATCAAGCTGGTTTGATCTGTTTCAACTGACCTGCAATGGAGGCATTGGATCATGGGTTTGGGGGAGCTGTGGCAGGGACACTAATGATAGTAAATATAAGAGTCCTAAAAGAGGTACAAATGGAAATATATTACAAGTATAATAATATAGTGGGTCTCAAATGCCATTTGCATAAGAATCATTAGTGGAAATTGATTTACAGTATTCTACCTTTGAGATAGCCAAGTGGCCCAATGGATAGAGCACTGGGCCTGGAGTCAAGAAGATCTGAATTCAAATCCAGTCTCAGAAATTTACCAGCTGTGTGACCTTGGGTAAGCTGCTTAACTTCTGTTTGCCCTAATCCACTAGAGAAGGAAATGGCAAGACACTCTTAGCATCTTTGCTAAGAAAATCCCATGGATCATATTGTGCTATAGACCATGTAGTGATTCCCAAAGTGGGCACTACCACCCCCTGGTGGGTGCTGCAGCAATCCAGGAGGACGTTGATGGCCACAGGTGCATTTATCTTTCCCATTAATTGCTATTAAATTTTTTTAAAAATTAATTTCCAGGGAGCTAAGTAATATTTTTTCTGGAAAGGGGGCAGTAGGCCAAAAAGGTTTGGGAACCACTGGCCCATGGGGTCATGAAGAGTCAGGCATGATTAAACAGCAACAAAGTTCCACATTTGTGAAGGTTAGGGTTTGGGGAGAGATTGATAAAAGAGGAATCTTAGTTCTAGGTCATAGAGAAGACACAAATTCTAGTTTCTCTTTAGGAATAGATTCTTGAAGGGAGAGAAAAATTCTTGGAAAAGGCCAAGATAATAGGCCACATTGAGTGAATTTGTTTTAATCTGAGGAGCAGGAGAGGGCATAGAAGGCAATTGTTGGACATGTGGAAAGATAATTCTGCAAATGGTCCCTCTTGAGGTCTTTAAGCAGTGATTAGATGACTAGTTGTTTAAGAAATTCTAGAAAGAATTCCTGTTCACACACAAGTTGGACTAGAAGACCTCTGAGGTCCCTTCCATTTCTGAATTTCAATGATTCTATGAATGTCTATAGAATTTCTTTTATCTAGTAACCCTTTACATAAAAGATTTAGGTATGATATATTCTCTGCTCTCTCATAGCAATCATTTTATCTCTAAGTGTTCACAAACTATATATATATATATATAGTCATCTGAAAATTTTGTCTGCAATTTACATGAAGCTCATTGGCCTACAGTTTTCAAGGATTTCTTTTTTTTTCTAGTTTAAAATGGCAAGTTTTGCCAGTCTGTAGGCTCAGGCATCCAACTTCAAAGACTGCCAATAATGGTCCAGCAATCACTCCTCTGTGAGTCAAGGGAGTTGTATTATTGGATAATCTCTGAGATCCCTCATTATAATGATGACAAACTCATTTAAGGCAGATAAAGTACATACTTTCTACCTTCTCTCTAATCTTGGCTTTCATTTCCTCTTGATCACTTTAATGCTATCTTTCCCAGCTTGGTGGGCAACCAGGTGGTTCAGAGGTTAGGATGCTAGCCTTGGAGTCAGAAAGATATGAATTCAAATCTGGCCTCAGACATGAGTTGTATGACCCTGAGCTGATCCTGTTTGCCTCAGTTTTCTCATCTGTAAAATGAACTGGAGAAGGAAATAGCAAACCATTCCAGTATCTTTGCCAAGAAATCCCAGCTGGGGTCACAAAGTTGGACACAACTGAAAATGACTGAATGACAGCAAATCCCAGCCTGGTCATCATTCTTCCTAAGCAGGAGAGCAGAGAAGGCCAGTTCTAAATCTGTGATCTCATGAACCAATGAGGGTGAAGGCCTTTCTCCAGGGGGGATTTCAGGAACTTCTATCATACATCTCACTTTTTAAGTTAACATGGGACAGAGAGTGACCTGTATGTCTGTGCCTGTTGCTTATTTAGTAAAATTAGGATAAAGCGGAAATAAGGAGAGCAACTTCAGTCTTCTTCTACTGTGACTGCTCTGGATGTAGGCTGAGGAATTTCCCAGGGTGAGAAGATTAGAGAGGCTAATTAGTACAGTGTTTGTAACTAGTGAATGATCAGTAAATGCTACTGCTGTGATTTTTTTTTCTATTACTCAAAATCTCGTAGAAGGGAATTTGGAAGGAATACCAAGTCCAGTCCCTAACAATGAGTAAGCAAGCCTAAGGCCACACAGTTAGGAGCAAACTAAAAACAAAGATTGGATTGGCCACCCACTGCTCTTTGCCTTAGTCTCTTGACATAATTGTGTAATTAAACATTACTTTTGCAGGAAACAGAGAGCTTATTAAGAGGAAGAATCACTAAATATACAGTGAAAAGAAATATTTGAAATCTTTGCTGGAAATAAACCTGGAATTTGGAACAGTTCATTTCAGGCTTGATTTTCCAAAAGGAAATTCCTTAGTATATCAGAATATTTCCTGTTGACTTGCTTCATTGAGCTTGGGACCTGACTGGTTCTGAAATACTTTGACCACCTAATTAAAATCTAGGGCAAAACTTAGATCCTTTAAATGAATGGAAATGACTCATAGGTTTAAAAAGACCTGATTATTTTTGCACCCAAAGGATTCATTCCAGCCCAAATTACCTTTGTTTAATATACTTTGAAAGTCATTAAAATGAAGAGCAGAAATTTAATGTGTTATTTTCTCAATGTAAACAGAAAAAAATACCTTTTGATTGAAGAATTAGATATGGAAAACTAGTTGTCTTCATCTTAGGTCTTGATATGGGCTTGAGATTTATGGATTCTTAGAATGAATTTTTAATTAGAGCATTTAGATCATACAGTGGATAGACTACTGGACTGGGAATTAGGAAACTTGGATTCAAATGTGGCATTGGGCACTTAATAGCTGGGCAACCATGGCAAGTTGCTTAAACTTTCTATTTTATTTTCCTCATTTGTAAATAAGTGGGGACGATTGTAGCATCTACCTAGCAAGGCTATTGTGAATATAAAATGATATAATATTTGTAAAGCACTTTTATAAACCTTAAAGTACTATATAAATGCTGGCTATTATTTTGATAGCTGCAGTGGATAGAATATTACATCTGGAATCAGGAAGACCTGAGATCAAATCCTGACTTAAGTTTTTATTAACCGAGTGCCCTCGGGAAAGTTAGTTAACCTTTCTCAGTCTCAGTGTCTTAATTTATAAAAGAAGGATAGTAGTAGCATCTACTTTTCAGGGTTCTGAGTATCAGATGATTTAATGTTTGAAAGGCATTCTATACTCAAAATGATATATAAATACTTGCTATTCTTACATAATTGATCTTATGCAAATGACTATTTTTTTTTTGTTTTATACACAGGGAATAGATTTATAAATTTAGCTAGTTGTATGTGTGTAAGAAACTTAAGACGTTTTGAAAAGATTCATAGGAAGACTTTCATGCCACATGAGCAACACTAGGGAAAACTAGGTATTTTTTCTGATTCCCCACAACCTTTCAAACCTCTGCAAAACACAAATTTTATGCCAAAGAACTTTAGGCTTCTCTATGGTCTCAGGCACACAAAATATAAAAGAAAGTTTAAAAAATACATGGTTAAATTTAATAATTAAATTTAGGAACAACAAGTACTGGAAAAGGTTCAGGAGAAAAACCTACATATACAAAGAAAAAGAAATTCAAATAACAGACTATTCTGAACCCACTGAAAAAATGTAGGAGGGAATGGAATGATGTGTTCTGAAGAGCAGTGGAGCTCAGAATGCAGCCCAGGGTGACCTACCCTGAAAGTCTGAGATTAACCATACATGAAAAAAAAGGACAGATGTTCAAATAATAGTCATTTGAAACATTTTTAGAAAGAAAACCAGAACTGAAGATATCATTTGTTTCTCAATACAACAAACAAGAGAAATGCAGGAGGAGTGAATAAATGCAGTAACCAAGGACAGCAACAGTATGAGTGACAACAGAGAATTAGTAAGAAACTTCTTTCTAATTGTACACAAAGAGCCCAAGGTAAAGGCAGAAATCAGAGGCAGGAACAGAACTTCATGGACAAAACCTGGTGACCCTGACTATAGATGAATTGATGTTTTTTGTGAGACTACATTACAACATGAGAGGGCTCTTGAAAGGGGCAAGGCAAGCAGGAAGAGAAAAAGAAATGTGTGGTACACCAGAGGCTAGCCAAGAGGGAAAGGTGACCCCTTTGGCTTCTTTAGAAGAGAAAAAGGCCTGCAGAAGAGTGGATAAGAAATAGAGGAAAGATTGAAAAGGAAGAAAAGGAAGGAAGCCTTGTTTTGGTAGAGGAAGGGATTCCAGTGAAGAATGCTCCTATGGGTAAATAGAGGTAGTCTGTGAAGGGAGATGGGCCCTCTTGCTGTGTGTTGCCAGAGGGATTTGCTATTTGAAAAGTCTACTCATTCTCTCATATCATCTCATTGGGATAGGGGAGTTGGATCTTCTAGAGACAACTAGCACCTTGGAGAATGGGAGGGAGTGACATAGAGGGGTGATTTTGAGGTAAATGGAGAAAGAAAGGTGACAGGGGAGGGGAGAGATTACAGATAGGCTGCATAATCAGGAATGAAGTGAGAGGGGAGCTCTATTGTAGGGCAATATCCTTTCTGACACCTTCAAGAATTGATATTTTCCTAGGAGCAAGGCAAAACAGAAAAAGGGAATCCAAGAGAGAAGCCAAAGTATAAGACTTTGGCATAAATTGCCTATGGAGGAGACTCTAGAATGGATGCCATGGAAGCTTTGATTGCATGAAGAATACAGAGAAAATAGGTAGGCCAGATAATTATAAGAGGCACATCTGAGAATGAGGATAAAAAGAAAGAATGGAAAATGAAAAGAATGAGAGAAATCCATTTTGGAAAGGTCATTGGAAATTTTAGAACCTAACAAACAGAACTGGTTGAAGGGGATGAGAAGAAGGAGAATTTACTGGGCTAATATGTATTCCTAAGCAAAAGGTAGAGGCAATTAAAAAGATAAGGTAGATAACTTTGATCACTTGACAATGAAACACTTCTGTACAGACAAAATTAGTACACCTAGGACAAGAAGAGAAGTGATCAAAAGGGAAAACATTTTCTTTCAAATTTATTTGTTATGGATTTGGCATCTAAGATATACAAATAATATATTAATAACATGATATGCAATATGATATAATATAATTTATTAGTATGACACATATATTAGACATATGCATATATGTCTAATAGCCACTCCCCAATAGATAAATGGTCTAGAGATATGAAGTTTTCAAAGGGAGAATTTCAAAACATTCACAACTACATAAAAGAATCCTCCAAATTACTACTATTAAGAGAAATGCAAATCAAAACAACCCTATGGTTTCACCTCACTTGCCAATTAGCAAAAATGTCACCCAAATAACAACAGTCTGTTTTGGAGGAGTTTTGGAAAGTAGGCACAGTGATCCTTTGTTGACAGAATAGTGAAATGGTCCAAGCACTTTGGAAAGCAATTTGAAATGAGAAACATAAAGTGTCTAAAGCCCCTTTGAATCAGAGTTTCCATTACTGGATTTATACCTCAAAGAAGCCATCAATAAAAAGGACATTCCCATGTACTCCAAAATATTTATAGTAACACTTTTCATGGTAATTAGGAATTGGAAACAAAGTAAATGTCCATCAATTGGGGAATGGCTTAATGGAATGTGGTTTATGAATATAAATAGAAAAATATTACTGTGCTGTAACAAATATTGTGTGATGTACACAAAAAAGCACAAAAAGATCTATATAAACTGATGCAGAATGGGAAAAGCAGAGCCAAGTAAACAACATACAAAGTAAGTACAAAAAATGTAAATGGAAAGAATCACTACACCCAAAAAAGCCAAAGTAAATGTAACAGTTATAAAGATCATGCAGCACTTGATTGAATAGCTATGAAAAGATACCCCCAACCTAAGCCTTTGTGGAAGTTAGAGGTCCATAGATGTTATACATTGCTTATGTTTTCAGACCTTTTCAAGGTATTGATTGGTTGTGCCATTTTTTCCTCTCTAAAAATTGTGATTTGGTTTGTGAGATGGCCCTCTAGGAATGGGAGGCTGGAAAAGGATCCTTGGGATAATCATGATAACATAAGAAACAGAAGATATAAAGAAAAAATGTTAAAAAAGATATAGAAAAGATAAAACATCATCTTTAGTTCAAGAACATATATTATCAGAAAATACTCATACTCCAACTAATAAACTGAATATTAAATAACTCCTACTAGAGCTATAATAAGGAGGTTGTGAAGGACTGAGCAAGGAAAAAAGAATAAGAGAAGACAGTTTTTGATTGCATTATTGATGACAACAGAAACATTGCAGAAATTATGATTTTCATAATGAATGAATATGATTTCAACGAATTATGTCCATGTTCCTATAAAAAAGGATGAAGAATAGAAAATGAGGAGTCCATTTTCAGACAGTTGGAGAATAGTAAACTTTACCTATTTTCAGTATAAATTACTGCTTCTGAATCAGAGAGATATTTATAGAACAGAATTTTGGTGATTTAAAAAATAATTTTATTGTATTTTTCAGAGGGTGTATTATAAAGGCAATGATTGAAATTTTGTATGAGACAATATTAAATCTTTCTATAGTTGCTTTGCTAAAGGGAAAAATCACTAACTATATCAGTAGTTTAGACACTGAACTCTTATTTGTATAGCATTATTAGACTCTTAAATATAAAAAGATTGGAAAGTAGAGCTCTGTAATTGGAAAGTAGAGACAGAGGGCTGCTTTTGTTATCAAGAAGACCTCTGTTCAAGTTCTGCTCCTGACTTACATTAGCTGTGGGACCATTGCTTCAGGGACATTTCTAGTATGATAAATTACAGACAAGTTGCCAATTTTCATCCTTGCTTTTCTTTAAAAACTCTTACTTTCCATCTTAAAATCAATACTAAGTATGAATTCCAAGGCAAAAGAGTGGTACGGGCTGGGCAATAGGGGATTAAGTGACTATCCCAGGCTCACTCACCTAAGAAGTGTTAGAGGTCACATTTGAACCCTGAACCTCCTGTCTCCAGGCCTGACTCTCTGTCTACTGAGCCACCTAGCTTTTCCATTGAATGGTGATTTGAACAATGTGAGTGAATTGCATCGATAAAGTCACAAGTCCAGATGTTCTTCCTCTCCAAAACAACAACTGAGATTTATTCTCTTGAAGGAGAGATCTCTGTTGAATGGACTATTTAAGAATCTTTATCTTACTAGAATCTGAAGTAAGTCCTTTCATTGGGGTAAAATGAGGTAAGATAGTACCCATTTCTCTTCAGGAAGATCCTAAATAAACTATTGAATGATTTTTCAAGGATTTGCCCCCAAAGAACTAATACATAAATACTGTAGGTAGATCCCTTTATTTCTTTATCTTCTAATTAAAATAATGAACAAACCATCCCATTTCTCCCTCTCCCTTTTCTTTCCTTTGTTCTAAACTCTGAATAAGGAGTTAGAAGGACCAAGGAAATATTTTGGATCTTGGCAAAAGAAAATGGTGAGGAGAAACCTGGTCTCTGAAGGAGCATCATGTGACAGATGCTTTTCTCTCTCCCTCCTGAGAGTATGGTCAGAATAATCTCAGCTGTGGTTGTGAAAAATTCATGCTCTGCATGTTCATGAGATATTAATCTTTATCTGCCTAGATGGTCTTTTTTTTTCAAAAAACAACTGAAAAACACTGGAGATAGATTGTCACATTATTAAAAATATCGAGGGGGAAGAAATTAATAACACCTGCAGTATTTGTGTAATTTGGGATCTTTAGTGTTCTTTATATCTGCATCATAGGGTAGGGGGTTCTTCTGCCTGTTTTAATTCTTTACCCAGTTAAATCTTCTCCAAATAGCCATCTGCAACATGGTGCATGGAAGATCTAACACTGACGGCATCTGTTCCAAACCTATATAATAAAGTAGATGAGAATTCAATTAAGCATAATAAATGCAAATGATATACATTATAGGAAAGCTACCCCAAAGAAAGAGAGGCATGAAATAAGCCTGGTCCATTTCAAAACCATTTCTTGCCTAAGGAGAATACATTGAAATCTGCAAAATATGGAACTAGAATGAACCTAATATCTAGTGCATGCCTAAAACAGGAGACTTTTTCAAGCCCTAATGTGTTCCAGATTCAGTTTATTGCGATTGATATTCCCAAGACATTATTTCACATTTCATCTTCAGTTCTTGTCTGCCCTTTGAGCCCTACCACTCCCTTCCCCTACACCAACATAAAGCAAAGAATCTTTTCCACATGAGTTTACCTGCTTACCAGTTTCTACATTCTGGTAATATTCATCTTGCATTAATAAATCATTGTTTCATTCAGTGTGATAGAGACAAAAGAGTGAACATCTTGGGATCAAGGCATGGAGGAGATTTTCCTCTAATACTTGCTATCTCTGTGACCCTGAGCAAGTCAATCCTTTTCAACCTTATTGACCTCATCTCAAAAATGAGGGTTATAATATGATAATATGTAGGATAGGCTATTTATAAGACATAATTTATGTAATTCCTCACATTTTCTTGACATCTCATCTTTACTCTAGCTGCATAAGATTTTTATACTTTGAAAAGTATAGTAGATAAATTATATCCTTGTTCCACCATTGACTGTTAGCAAGGAAGCATATATAAATGCATACAGAACATATATATATATATAATATAAAATAAATAAGATATAATATATAGTGAATATAGCATGACATTTTACATTTGTTTTTTTTGAAGAATTTTGTTTTGACAAAAATACATACATTTATAGATTATTTGCCCATCATGAGAAGGATTCTGTAACAATATAAAACAAATATTAAAAAGACCTTGTCTAAAAGTGCACGCAATATTTCACATTTCTAAACAGCACACAGAGATCTATTTTTCTTTCCACAGTATCCCAATGGAAAAAAATAAGAAGTTTCTGCAATGTCTGTATACTATATATGCTATATGTATATGCATATATATATATATATTATAAACACATATATTTCATTCTGTAAACCAAATCTACCACCTCTCTGTAATGGATAACATATTTCATTCACAGTCCTCTGGAATCATGAATGTTCATGTATTCATTGTAATTCTTATACCTTTTAGAGTAGTTGCAGTTGTTTTCACAGTGTTGTTGTATTTTGCAGAATGTAAATTGTTCTTTTGGTTCTGCACATTTCATTTGTCATCAATTTATAAGCATCATTCTATATCTCTTTGAAATAATCTATTTCTGCAGATCAAAGCATATGATTTTTCACTTTAGTTTTTGGGGTTTTTATTTCAGGGTTCAGGTTTTATATGGGTATTCTCTTACAAAAAGTAAACAATATGGAAATATGTTTTGCATGATAATACACGTATAACCCAGATTGAATTGCTTGCCAGCTCTGGGAAAGGAAAGTGAAAGGGAGGGAGGGAGGGAGACAATTTGGATCATATAACTTTGGAAAACTAATATGGAAATTTATTACATATAATTGGTAAAATAAATATCTTTGTGAAATAAACTATTTTTTCTTTTCTTACAATACTCTGGTACTCCATTACATTTGCATGCCACGGCTTATCCAGCCATTTTTTAAACCTTTACCTTCCATATTAGAATAAATACTATGTATTGGTTCCAAGGCAGAAGAGCAAAAAGGGCTAAGCAATGAGGTTTAAGTGATTTGCCTAATTAAGAAGTATTGGATTATGGATTTGAACTGAGGATCCACTAAGGCACCTACCTTCCTTTATAGTAATTTCTTTATTGTTGTACATCTTGATTTCCAGGTTGGGTTTTTTTGCCACCATAGAAAAAGCTGGAACAAATATTTTTGTACATCAAAGATCTTTTCTTCTTTCTCTAATATATCTTGAATATTGATCTAGCAGTGGTATAGCTAGGTCAAAGGAAAGGGCATGCACTAGCAACCTTTTGTGCATAATATCTAATTGCTTTCCAGAATGGTTTTATCCATTTACAAGTCCACCAATAGTGCATCAATGCCAACATTATAATATAATGTGATAGGATATGATAGAATAGTATATGTAATATCATATTATAGAATACCATATTGTGTGTTTACACACAGATTCACATACAGATGTACACATATATGTAATTAACCAAATAGGGTTGTGTTACCCAAAGTGCTATTTTAATTTTAAAGTACTACATTTAATGCTTACTACGTACAAAGCATTGTTCTAGTAGGGAGACAGAAAATTAAGGCAGACTTTGTCCTCACTAAAATTTATTATTTCTTCTGGATTTGTGTCCTTCTTGCTACTCTTCTCTATACTCCCCTACTTCAGGCTTTGCCCATGCCTTGTTTTCTGGCTGTCCTCTATCCACTTGTTCTTGATCGCCAACATATGATGTGGCACATTTCTACTTTCCCTGCCAGAAAAATGTTTAGCAGGACCTTTTGAATTTGATTGGTGCTGATGGCAACTAATGGTAATGAATGTCCTTATCAGGACATTTGGATGTCAAGGTGCAGTGTTTGTTTTTCCTGACAGTTACTTCATCAAATCACCCCCTTCAAATCACCTAAAACTTGAATTTGCAATAACAATTTGCACCCTCTAAAATGAATTCTAGCTCTATTTGTCTCAGTGGTTCCTGGTCACAGTGGTCTTCCACATCATTCTTTAAAAAATTTTCTTGACCATTTCTTTTCTATTGTGTGAACCTAGTCTAGATGTATCTGAGGAAGAATACAGTTACAAATGAGTAACTCTGAAGTGAATTCAGTAGTATGTGAAGTAAGTAATGTAAAGACTTTTTATAGTAACATCTAAGGGTCAAGGTTGGGGATCTCTGAAATGCAGATTGATTTCAATTTCTAAGCTATGAAAATGCATGGGCTTCATATTACTCTTTTTAGAGCTGTGTTCTCATCTTATGTAGTCACTCTTTCCCACAATGCATCTCATCTCACAATCCATTCATCAACTCATCCATATGAATCTTGTGTGATTTAGATTCTCTCATAAATTTGTCACCTTGGGGACCACTCAATATGATAGAGTCTATTCTTACTTTATCTTGACATCTCAAATATATTAAAGGTGCTTGTAGACTATCCATTGGTTATTTTTAGTCTACCCATAGAAGATGTTTATTCTTAGAAAAACATCATAGCTGTACTGGGTTTCCCCTTAGATTTAATCAGACTTTTTGGAACTCCTTGTATTTTATTTTTATAAGAAAATTGGCCCTTAGCAAGGAAGTGTGTGTGTGTGTGTGTGTGTGTGTGTGTGTGTGTGTGTGTGTGTGTGTGTGTTTGGCCCTTAGCAAGGAAGTATGTGTGTATGTGTTTGCATGTATATGAGAGAGATATGCACACAAACATACATTAGATGTAAAACTCCACCATTAGCTATTTGAGAAGTTATCAAGTTTTCTTTGTTGATTTCAAGTTGGATAAAAATGTTATGATAGGACTGGATACATAAACTTGGAATAGAATAGTTCTTTTGACTTTGGGGAAGATTTTTTTAAAGGCAAGCTGTTTCTTTATTTTAGCCATTTATATTGTGCTTTCTTTCTCTTTCCTAATTTCAAGCAGTAGTCTGCTTCCCATCTGCCAAATACTATCAATCTGTCCCTTTAGGTAGTAACTTAAGGGCCCTTGCACCAGCAAACTTGACTGAATAAACCTCTGCCTTCTTCCATTCTGTTAGTTCAAATTACTTTTCTCCAATAAATTTTTGTAATTATCAGAACATATTTATTTACTGACTGCTTGTGAACTCTATCAGGGGAGAAAACCTATTCTTTGACAGATTTTCCAAGTACTTTTTAATTATCAGTGTAGCCTATTGTTCAATACTTCAAAAGACTGATGACATCCTCATCATCATTGTCAGTATGGATATTCCTCCACTAATGAAGATAGAAACTTTTTCACACCTTCCTTGATGACCTCGATGACTTGACTATAGTTAGAAGAATGATTAGATAGAAGCCAGCTTTGTCATCAAAGCTTTGTGATCTTCTGGTGGCATACTCCAAGCCAAGTCTTGATAGTTTGCTTGGACAATGCCAAAGTTTGTGCCATTCCAGACTAATTTTTGAGAACTTAGGCACGTCTCTACTCCATAATGAGATTTTCATGTAGCATTATAGTAGTAGAGGTTTCTTCAGTAAATAATGGTGGTAATTGTCTTGCCAGTTTGTTTGCTGAGCCTTTCTAGCCTTTTCCAAATCTTTTGGAGAGTCTGAATTTAGGAAATTTTAGAAATAGAGGAATAACTTCTCAGAAATATTCTTTTTAATTTTTTAAGTAAAGATTTCCAAAATGGGGGTTAGCATTAATAATAGAAATTGAAGAGGACAGGAAAAAATATAAAGAGACCAGGAGAGGCCAGCTTGAGGAAGAAAGAAGGTTTTTGCCTTTTCTATTTTGGAAATAAAAATGCTTGTGGCCATTTTTGACTTTGAAGAAGGTTTGACCCCTGCTGAACTTAAAATTCAGGCTTTGTACACAAGATGGACTCAAAAGCAGGGGGACCATTATCTTTCTTACCTGCTGCTTTTGTGTGTGTGAAGATTTCTTTTTATTATAAAAAGAGATTTGTCATTTGAGGGATGCTCTGTGGAACCAGGGAAGACCTCATGCTGAGCCATTTAGAAATGATGAAATTTTTACTGCAGTCACATTGGTGGCTTTTTTCTTTGTAGGACACTCACTTTCTCTGTAAGTGTAAATCAGGCACACCTTGCTGTCCAAACCCTTGCACTGTAAATGCTAGTTTTCTGAAAACAGAAGTAGAAAAAAAATGCTGACAATATGTTTGTCTTTCCCTTTCCTGAGCATAGTAAGAAATATAAAAGTAATAGCTTGTTTCCACAAATAAACCATGTTATGGAATTTGCTTTGTAGGTCACAGTGTTTCATCTAATAGGCATCCTTTCTTCCAAGGAGCTCTAAGAGTGTTTTGGACAGCAAATTCTATTTGGCTTGATGGCATCTCTTTGAGAAATATGTTGAGTATCATTGGTCATGGCTTAATTTGACATGGTAAAGGATATGAATACCATCCTGTTTACTATCAACATTTATCCTTTCTCTTGAATATTTGTAGAAGTTGAGGGCAAATGGCTGAAATGCAGTAGTAGTTATAAGTAGGAAGCATTTGTGGGAGATTGTGGCAGATGGCATTGTTCCTCCTTACTTCCTCTTAATAAGGGCCAGTGGAGGGAGGCAGTGGGGCATATGCATTGTGTAAGAATGGGATTTGTGTAAGGGGGGGTGGAGCAAAAGGAGCCAGAGAAGGAGCGACTGACAGTTGGTGACAGTTGGTGACAGTTGAGACCAGAGAGAATTCTGGGTAATTCTCTGGAGAAAGGAGGAGGGGGAGAGGAACTTCTGAGAGGATGGTGAGAAAAAAGGAGGTGGACATCCCAGCTCAAATCCAGTCCTAAGGGCTTCCTGAGGATCTTTCTTTAGACATTGAAACCCTGATTGCCTGGCCAAAGATTCCATCACATCTCACCCAGCAAGACTTCAATCATCGAGCCAGCTAAGTGTTTGGACTCCATTTTGGGAGTGTTCTCTAAGTCTCCTTCTGCCATTACCCATCCTTACTGAGAGACCCTTTCCAGTCTAACTTGCAATTATAAAAAGGGATAGAAATAAAAACAGAAAGAGAAGTGGGGGGAGAAAAAGCTTGGGAGTGGGAACCCCAAAGGTTCCCTCCCAAGTGACAGACCCCACAGAAATAGAGAAGAGGGCACCCCAAAATCCTTCTGCCCTTCATCCCTTTCCCCAATCCCTGAATTGTGAATAATAAAAGCCATTCATTAGTCAGATAGCATTCTAGAGTGCCTGAGAGACAACAAGGGAGAGGGGGACCACAGTTTGGTCTGGCTACCTCCATTTTGGAGCCAGACCACCAGCTGTGAAGTTGACTGACCTCGGGGGAGGCTTGCGTGAACCCCACCCTCATTCAGAGTCAGATTGGGATACCACATACCTCATCTTATAGGGAAGCCAAGCTCCCAACACCTGTGGAGTGGCACAACAATCCACATCACCCAGTTTGGGGGTGACACCCCCTTGAAGTCTCCCAGAGTATATTTGGCATGAGGGGAGAGCTGGAAGAGAATCTCACCTCATAGACTCTATCTCCCCTCTATCATAACATTGGTTTCTGGCTCTTCTTTATTATTACAATTTATGAGAAAATAACTAGCTTCCCCATAATGCTGTGGCACAGCATTTGTACTAATTGGAGGATAACTAGCATAGGGGATGAGTGGAGGAGAGTGGAGCAAGAAATAGTGACGTGAGTAGAGACAGGAAGGGTGTCTGGGAGTTAATGGGAAGTGACATTCCTATGTGGAGGGGTCAGGGATATTGGCTTCTAGGCCAGTTCAGGGCATAAAGAAGAGTTCCTGAGGTGAATGGAGTGTGTGGGAGCTACATTTACTGATTGTGGCAGAGGGAGACACTAACTGAGAGGAATGGAAGCTGGAGGCAGGCAAGATGAGTTTCTGATGATGTTTTCACTGAAGGGCTCCACCTCCACCATTAGGGACTTCCTCTATTGATTTTATGAGGTTGGTTCCTTGCTACTAGATTGCTTACTACATCCCACAGATATCTGTATTATATTACTTTGTGGTAATCAAGACAAATTTCAAAATCGATCAACAAGGAACATACACTCTGAGGGAAATAACATGCATAAATTAATACATATGAGATGATAAGTATAAAGTAGATGAGGGAAGGCAAAAATGGGGACTAGGAAAGATCTTTTGGTTAGTTTTGGTTTCCAGCAGGGATATTAATACCTTAGACACAAATTAAATTCAAAAGTACCTAGTTTGACCGCTTGGTGGGAACAAAATATACATATACTAATTAATAATAATTATAAGCCTTTAAGATTGAACTTGGCTATAGGTTTAATGACACACACCAATAGAATTTGCTAGGGAGGCTGAGGCTAGTGGGTTCCTTTTAGACTGGGAGTTCTGAGATCCAGTAGGGCTTAAAATCAATTAGAGGTCTGCATTCTGGGAAGTGCTGAAATACAGAGGGTCACTAGGCTGCCTAAGAAGATACAAACTTGTTCACATTGGAAAAATGGAGGAGGCTAAAGCTTGTACTCCATTCAACAGGACCTGTAAGAGACTGATGTCCTTCCAGTCTGACCAATAGGAAGAATTCATCTGGAAAAAAAAAAGATTAGAACAGGGTTCTGGTTCTAAGTGATTGGGTTACAAAGAGGATATAAGAACTGAAAGGAATCTCAGAGATCATTTAGTCCAAACTTCTTTATTTAAAAGATGAGGAAACTGAGTCCAAATTATTTCTTATTTAATATCACACAAAGAAAAGATAAAAGCAAAGAAATAGCCTGGGATACCATTAGGTGGTTACCATGTAAAGTTACCTATGACCAAGGCTCTATCAAGGTTGGTTTGTACTGCCCCAGGCTCTAGTCAGTTCTGTTTTTATAAAAGGGGAAATAGATCTTGAAGAAGTAAGTGATTCACATATGATCTTAAGAGATAAAAAACTACCCAGTTTTCCTAGCTGTTAATATAGGTCACAGAATGTAATAGTTGAAAGAATGTTGGATTTGGAGTTAGAGAAACTGAGTGAAAATAATAGTTCTATCCCTTAATATCTATATATGTTGGACAAGTCACTTAATTTCTCTGGATCTCATCATAAAATAAGCAGGTTGGACTAGATAACCCTTACACTCTCTTCCAGCTCTCAATATGTGATCCCTTCTTACTTTGTAATTATAACCATCTTTCTTGCTGCAGTTCTAGCTATAATTTTAGTAAAATGGGTAAAGTTTCACTATCTTCCCATTTTATAACCCTTCTTTTCTTTTGATTTCAAGTGCTCAATTCCTTAATCTGTTCCTTTTCTTTCTAAACAACAACTTAGTAGCACCGAGTTTCTCCTTTTTATCTTATAGACCTATGGTCATCTAACAAAAGCTATGGATTTCTCAGGATCATGTTTTAAAATGTATGAAATAAAATGAAAAGGAGTATAAGGGAAACTTATTATATTGAAATAGTTGTACTTTTTTAAAAAGTTTATAGACTCCAGGTTGAGAACCCTTGTTTGACACTTTTTTTTGCTGACTTTTCTCATTCAAATTCACTTTTTCTATGAAGCCTTCTTTGTTTCTTCTGGTAAAGAGATATATTAATGTGTGTTCATGGGTGTTACAGTTCGGAGTAACATTCACAAAATCACCATTATGGGGGAGTTCTGAGGACCAAGTAGAAGAGATCTAATCCTGCTTGCATGTGATAGCCCTTCAAGCACTTGAAATCAGCTTTCATAATTTCTCCCCTACCTTTCCAAGTCTTCTCTTCTCCACTTACATTCTTCACAGTTCTTCACACATATCCTCTGTTTCCTCAGCTGCTCTTCCCATGGCACAATCACCAGGTGGGCCCCTTCCTGGGTGCCCTTCTATTGACAGTAGATAATCTATAGTGATTTGCTGTTTATGTCCATTGTAGATACCTTTGCAGACCCATAAGAGAAATAATTTTGGAAAAGGGGGCTTTCCTATCTCAAATGATATTGCACAATGGATTAGCTTTCTGCCCTGTCCTCCATTTTTACAGAGCTGTATCTGTTATATCACTTTAATGATTTGATGAATCCTTTTCTATAAACAGACATATAGTCAATAAGAACAGAGTGAGTTCTGAATTAGTACATATGTATTTCTACACAATCTTCAATTTGTACAATGTGCCAAAACCCCAAATGGAGTCTCAGAGAGTGGGACATACCTGGAAAATGACTGAAACAAAAAAATTAGTGTTTGGTCATAAGATTTTTATTTCATAATAACCATTTTGGTGTAATCAGTATTTGGTTGTATGGTTATGTGGATGTGTGTGTGTGTGTGTGTGTGTGTGTGTGTGTGTGTGTGTGTGTGAGAGAGAGAGAGAGAGAGAGAGAGAGAGAGAGAGAGAGAAATAGAGAGAGAGAGAAAGAAAGAGACACACACAAAGAGAGAGACAAAGAGAGAGAAAGAGAAAATGGGGGGAGACTTTTTTTTAGCATTTTAATTTATTGTAAAGTACCAGAAAAATAATTAAAGATACAAACTGCTGTGCTAGCCTAAGGAATTGGAGCACAGTCTGCATGATGAATAAATGATTTTTTGCATTCCTAAGCTTCTCTTCTCTTGCCGCCTCTGTGGAATTACAGTGTGATGTATTAGTTTCTGGCACTTTTGCAATTCATAAAATGCTGCATTTTAAATTCCATATTATTGCCAAATTCAAATCTAGAGACACTTTTGGTGTTGTGTTCTAAAAATATGAATTCCAGTACTAGTAATTTGGAAATGTTTGGGGCTGGAGTATTTGATTCAACAAGCATTTGTTAAATATCTACTAGAGCTAGGTATTGGGCTGCTAGATCTTGGGAATAAAAAGCCTAAACAATCTCAGTCCTCAGGGACCTTCCATTCTATGTGGAGAGGTGGTACAACATGTGCATCAATAAGGAAATATAAAATATATTTCTATATATTTTATACATCCTACTTATGGCTATCTCAAATTTGATGCCCTATAGGCATTTCAAACTCAACTTATCCAAAGTGAAATGCATTACTTTCTTCTCTCCCCTCCCATATCTCTCCCCTCCTTCCTCTTCTCATCTTCCATATTAGTATCAAGGGTACCACCATTCTTCCAATCCACAGGACTCACAACCTTTGTGTCATCCTCAATTCCTCACTTATATTCATCCATTACATCCAATTTATTATCAAGCCTTGTCATGTCTTCCTTAACAACATCTCTAGTAAACATCTCCTTCTCTCCATTTATAGAGCCATCACCCTACTATGGACCCTCATTACCTCTTGCCTGAACTATTGCAATAGTCTTTTGAT
This sequence comes from Gracilinanus agilis, assembly GCF_016433145.1. NCBI lineage: Eukaryota > Metazoa > Chordata > Mammalia > Didelphimorphia > Didelphidae > Gracilinanus > Gracilinanus agilis. Next base: position 298,411,944 of record NC_058132.1, read on the forward strand.
TGGAATCTCTGTCTCAAGTTCCCTCCCCAATCCAGTCAATTCATCATTCAGCTGCCAAAGTGTTTTCCCTAAGGAGTAGGTCTGACTATGCCATCCCTATGCCCAATAAACTCTTATGTCTCCCTGTTACCTCAATGATCATATATAAAATCATTTGTACATTTAAAGCTCTTCATAATCTGGACCCTTCCTACCTTTCTGGTCTTCCCAACTTTACTCCCTCCCATACAATGTATTGGACAGCTAGGTAGTACAGTAGAGTCAGGAAAATCTGAGTTCTAATTATGTCTTAGACACTTATTAGCCATGTGACCCTGAGCAAATCTCTTAATTCTTTTTGTCTCAGTTTCCTCATCTATAAAATGAACTGGAGGAGGAAATGGCAAACCATTCCCGTATCTTCCCCAAGAAAACCTCAACTAGAGTCACAAAGAGTTGGACACAGCTGAAATGACTGACAATAACAACAGCACAATCTATTATCCGTCTTCACTAGGCTTACTTGTTCCTCACATGCCACTAAATCTCTCAACACTATGCCTTTTCACTGTCTATTCTGCTATCCTACAATATTGTCTGCTTCACTTCCTCTCTTTTGCTTCCCTGGCTTCCTTCAAGACTCAACTCAAATCCTGATTCCCTCAGGAGATGCTTCCTATTCCCCAGCTTCTTGAGGTCAGGTATAATCATTTTTGATGGAAAAAAAAAATCCCCAGTGCTTAGCACAGCATCTGGCACATGGTAAGAGGTTAATAGATACTTGTGGTCTGACGGTGATTATACAAAGTAATTTTTGGTAGAAGAAAAGAGGACCCCAAGAAATGGACAAATGAGTAAAGAGATATCTTGGAGTTTATATCCAAGGTTAGCCTTGAAAAGAGCTAGAGAGTTCTATTGTGGTTGATTAAGTAGTTTAGTTAGCTGAGTTACTATAGGCATGGTTATCATGAATAATTTATCAATTTCTAAAGAATTCTAAAGAACAAAAGCATGCATAATACCAAAAAGAATGCTAAAATATAATTAACATCATTAGGAGAATTATGAAAAATTGTAGAAGCATAAAGTACATTAGGCTTGCTTTGGATTGCTTCTATGTAATAACCCAAAAGGTAATTTCTTGATTAAATCCCTGATATCAGGTTTTTGACTTGCCATTTGTCAGTCATAAAAACAGAGTGCAAAAATTCCAGTTATTTGCATATTCCAGTTAAGTAGACATTTTTTTCTGCATAAAATGACACATCTCTCAAAGTAGGTTCTCACATTTCCACATGCAGGCATCTGATGTATTCAGCTGATGTGTGCTTTCTTATAAAGAAATGTATGCTCAGTTTCTTTAGGGGCTTACTTAGGATGTCAGGCTGAATATACTGTATAGGTGATACCATCCCCTACTGATTTAATCAGTCAACCAATCAACAAGTATTTATTAAACACCTACTAAGAGCTACATATTCCACTACAATGAATAAGATGATCCCTTTTCATAAGATCTTCTATCTGTTGGGAGAGATAAGAGGTACATATTTAAGTATATAGAGAATACATTTAAATAAATTCAAAGGCATTAAGATGCAAGGTGGTTAGAAAGGGAGGGCACTAGCAGTTGGGAGAATCAGGAACGGATTTTTGTAAAGGATAGTGCTAGAGCTGTACTTTGAAGAATGAAAAGGATTTAGTATCTCTTTATTATGGTTCAGAAAAACATATAGTACCTCAAGTTTTTCCAGGCCAGAAAATATTTTATAAAGCAGGTTTTGTTAATTGTTTTGGTAATCAGTTATATTTCTAATTTGGATTCAGTAAATGACATCTAGATGCTTTTACTAAATATTATCCAGGCTGGTAATTAAAAAAAAAAAGACCCTTATGTTCTGTTTTGTAATTGATACTAAATATCAAGTCCAAGGCAGAAGAGTGGTAAGGATGAGGCAATTGATGTTAAGTGACTTGCCCTGGAGCTAGGAAGTGTCTGAGGTCAAATTGGAACCCATGTCCTCCTATTTCCAGGCTTGTCGCTCTACTGAGCCACCTAACTGCCTCTAATAATGTATTTTTTTATTATCCATCTAATTTAAATAACATTGGCTCTTCACTATTCTATACTGACTTGTGCCAAACAGAATTCAACCCAGATCACTGTTCAGTTGAAGGTTCAAACAAGCTTAACACACCTGCAGACCAATCACCTGAGTCTGTTACATAGACCAGAGCTGCAGAGTAGAATAGAAAGGAGGAGAGAAGCAATGAATTATTACCTTGTTGTAGCAAGAGAGAAGAACAAAATAAGTGCCCATTGATTGGGGAATAGCTGGATAAATTGTGGTCTATGCATATAACAATATTCTTTCACCACAAGAAATGATTGATAGGAGGAATTCAGAGAAATATGGGGAGGAGTATGAATTGAAGAAGAACAAAGAAAACAGAAACAGCAGAATAATGTATACAACAACTACAATAGTGTAAATGAAAGCAACTCTAACTGGCATCAGATATCAGGTCAGACGCAATAGCCAATCTTGGTTTCAGATTCTTAATGATGAAACATTCTTCCCTTCTTTCACAGAGAAGTGGTTGGCTCTAGATACAGAATATTTCATATGCCATCATGTCCCTGAGTTTGATTGTTTTGCTTTGTTATAAGGGAGTGGTCTGGGTAGGAGTTGTATATGGCTAATAAAAATAATAACTAGCATTTATAAAGAGCTTTAAGGTTTGCAAAGTACTTTATAAATAGGATTTTATTTTATCTTCACAACTCCCCTGGAGGATAGGTGTTGGTTTTTCCCATTTTACAAAAGAGGAAACTGAAAACAGAAAGGTTAAATGTCAATGTCATATAGCTGGGTTTGAACTCAGATTTTCCTGAGTCCAGGCCCATTATTCTATTCACTAAGTCAACTGTTTGCCTAAGGAAGAGGACTAGCTTTAAATCATTAGATGTATTTAGATTCAAAATCCAACTCTGCCTCTTATTAGAAAATGATAGATTTATATGTAAAAAATAATATATATATAAAAATATATGTAAATAATGTATATAAAAAATAGGCAAAACAGTAAAAAAAATTATAGCAGAAGAATGATTTAAACCTGGGTTCTAGTCTCAATAACAAAACCATTTTCCTTTTTTCTGCACCAAATTCTTCATCTGTAGAGTGAGTGGGTTGATCTCTAAGGTTCATTGCAGAACATTCTGTGATTCCACATACGAACAGCTTCATTTATTTTGCTTTTTACAAGAGACAAAGCTTCAAGCCCCGATTATTTTATGTGACTGTACAGAGGAAGTTTCCTTATCCCAACTACTTTCTATTTAGCTCCACTGATAGTGAGATCAAGGTCTTTAGAAGATCTATTGAATTCACATAAGAAAATCACTGTGTTCAATGGAAAGACCAACCTTAACCTTAATCATGAGCTAAATCTGTGCAATCTTTTAGTGAGACAGAATAAGAAGAAGGCAAGAAGTTCTTTTTTTTTAACTCATTTTATTTACTGGAAAAAATTATTGTGCAAATCCTTGTGAGGATAAATTTTTTGCTTCACTAAGTAAATAGTCTCTTCAAAGTTTGCATCAAAATTGAAATTGTGCACATCATGTGTGAAAAACATGAACATAAGGAGATTGTTTTGTACAATGGGAAGAATTCTAGAATTGGATTAAAAGGATTTGGGTTCAAACCCCAATTCTGTTGCTTACTTCCTATGTGACCTTAGGCAAGTCAGTGGGTTAAACTAGATGATCTCTAAGATTCTTTTGAATGAAACTATAAACTTGCTATTTAAATGCATAGAATTGTGAATCTCTTGATAAGGAAGCTTTTAAATTTAGTGCTTGAATAAATAAAAAATAAATTTTATCCAGTGAAAATTATTTTCCAATATGGTTGGGAAACTGTTACTCTACTTCACTAAATTAACTACTTTACTGCTTAACTGATTGCTGCTACAACATTATTCAAGAATTTTCCCAGGAAAGATTTACATAAACTGATACAGAGTGAAGTAAGCAGAACCGGGAGAACAGCAATATTGTATGATGAATAACTGTAAATAACCTATTCTCAGAATACAATGATCCAAGACAATTCCAAAGGATTTGATGAAAAATGCTAGCTGCTTCCAGAGAAAGAATTGATAAGAGTTGGAATCCAGATCAGAGTATACACCATGTTTCACTTTCCTTCTTCATTTTTTTTGTTTGCGTTTTCTTTCACAAAAGGATTAATATGGAAATATTTTACATTATTTCACATGTAAAATCTATATCAGACCACTTCACTTTTTAGTGCATGGGAAGGGGAAAAAGAGATGGAGGGAGAGAATTCAGGACCTAAAATTAAAAATAATACATGTTTAAAAAATAAAGATTTTGGGTCTTAAATGAATCAGAGCATAAGAAAATACTTTAAAATTTTAGAAGATATAGCCGTCTTCTTGCCTCACATTATGAAAAACACACACATCCCACAAGATTCAGTGTTGCAAATTGTCCTCAACTATGAAAATGAAATTATCTTTGCTTCTCTTGGTATCTGAACATTTTATCTTAGTGAATACTTTTTGCTTGTTTCTCAAACTCCAAGGCTTCTAAATGGCACATTGGATGGAGTACTGAATCTGAAGTCAGGAAGACCTGAGTTCAAATCCAGCCTTAGACTTATATGTGCTGTGTGATCCTGGAAAAGTCACTCAACCTCTCATACAGTGCTTCAGTTTCCTCATTTGCAAAATGGGAATTAAAATAGTATCTGCTTCCCAAGTTTGTTGCAAAGATAAAACGAGATAACATAGTATAATAATAGTTATATAGTATGATAATAGTAAAGTATTTTGCAAATGTTAAAACACAACATAAATGCTATTATTATTATTTTTATTATGTAAGCTAGGTGATGCAGTTGATAGAGCTCTAAGCCTAGAGTCAGGAAGCCATGAGTTCAAATCCAGCCTCAGATACTTGATAGTTGCATGACCTTGGGCAAGCCACTTAACCCTGTTTGCCTCAGTTTCCTCATCTGTAAAAAGAATTGGAGAAGGAAATGGCAAACCACTCCAGTATCTTTGCCAAGAAAATTGAAAATGGGGTCATAAAGAGTTGGACACAACTAAAACGACTAAACAACAATTTATTATTTTCATCTGCTATTCCTAACAAAGATTTTTGATTTATGGACTATCTCCCACCTCAAGTATTTCTGTTTAGATCTGAGGAAGATGGAATAGCAGAGGAAACAATTTTTGCCAAGGCAGCCTGTATACCCATTCTTTATCCTACCCTACTCTTATATATATTATTAGCAACATGAGGGCAGGGATGCTTTTTTTCATCTTTGTAGCATGGCTTCTTACATATAGTAGGTGGCTGATAAATGTTAGTTAAATGACTGAATGAAGAGAAGGTGAATTAAATTTGGAATTTTGAATCCCACCCCCCCCCATCCTTTAAGGCTTGATGAATATGTGAAATGCAGTGTTACTACCCTTGTGGTATGGATGGTATTCTTCTTTTGGCGTAAACATCTGGCAGTTTTCTTCCTTCCTTCTATGTCCCCCGAAGTTTTATACTGGTTGGTTTTTTTTTATTTTTCTTATGGTCTTCAGTATAATTTTTTTATGTGAATGAACCAGTTGGGCTGAAGGCACACCTAAACTCAATTTACTCTTCATTTTCAGTGGTGGTCACTTATTAGTGCCACATGACAATAAACCTTATGTAATCTAGGACAAAAACCCTATACTCCGGTCAATGAAAGCTGAGGTTCCTTTATTTTCTTTTTCACACCCTTAAAACTTATTATCTTTGATTTGTGTCAAAGTGTCTCTGGGAAATTGGCCCAGATTGTATAAAGCATGTACAACTTCGATCTCCATCTGTGCAAGCTCATCAATGCCCAATGCAATTCAGTTCCTACCAGAGTAACCAGCTGTACTGCTGAACTCTTGGCATGATGATGCCTTCGAGCTATAGTTTCCTTATAGGGAGGGGGAGTTGAGCTTTTTATATTTGTTATTCAAACCTGTTGCATAAGTGCTACTGATGGGAAGGCACTTTATTTATTTAAGAGGGGCTAGAATTATTCCTTTAATTTTTTCAGTATACTCTCCTCTGTTTCATCAGCTCATAAAAGTACATTTATTCTTTTACCTTAAAGATATTGATTGGACTAAGAACCAAGAAATAGTGTAAGGAAAAAAGTTGATATCTAGTTGAATCCATTATTTAGATTTATAGTGTCAATGGATGGAAATATACAACTGTCAAGGTTAATAAAGGCTGATAATTCTTGATGTTAAAACAACAAATTTGTGCAATCTAAAACATATCAGAAATAAAAACAAGTTTTCAAATAAAGTATGTTCTGATGATTGAAAAATCAAATTCAATTCCAGTTATGAATTGTTTTGACTTGGACTTTTTCTTTTTTTTTTTTAGAATGTGATAACTATGGCTAATACACTGCCCAGTAATTTTTTCAATATGCTTAACCCTTATTGGGGTGAAGGTAGCTTTCTAGAAGAGAGCAGTTAATCTGTAAAGGTCAGTCACAAGCCCTTTACAAAGTAGGAGATAAAGATAAATAAAGACCTGACTGTTTCAGCTGCTTGGAACAAAGGTTGACAAGCCTATGCCTTCATTTCTATTAACCTGTGTTAATAGAGGAGGCTAAGGCTGATGGATGACTTAAACTTGGGAATTCTGAACTGTAGTAGGGCTAAGACAGACCAGGTGCCTGTACTGAGTTTGACACCAATGTGATAAGCAAGGAATCACCAGGCTGCCTAAGGAGTAAGGAAATGGAACTCAAGTCAAAATGAAGAAAGTCAAAGCATTATTGGTGATTAGCAATAGAACCAGTCCTATAACTGGCCTCTGAATTTCCATCCTAGTTAGGAAAAAAAAAGTTTTACAATTCAATGGTTTTTCCTCTATCTCTTAAATGGCTGTAACAGAGATCTACTTTGACTCCTCTCTATTACCTCCCCATTTAAAAAAATATCCTTAAGGAGAAGCAAAATAGAAAACTAGAGAACTGGATTCCTGCCTCTGAAAAATACTGACTTTTGCATACTTAGGCAAATCACAATTTCTTAGTACTCTGGGGACAACTCTTAAAATTTTTTTAAATTTATTTTTTTGAATATTTTTCCATGGTTACATGATTCATGATCCCCACCCCCCTGCTTTTTCCTCCCCCTTCCAGAATCCAAATAGCAGTTTCACTGGGTTATACATGTATCATTGTTCAAAACCTATTTCCATGTTACTCATATCTGCAGTAGAGTGATCTTTTAACATCAAAACTCCAATCATATCCCCATTGGACTACATGATAGATCCTACGTTTTTCTTTTGCATTTCTGCTCCCACAGTTCTCTCTCTGGGTGTGGAGAGTGTTCTTTCTTACAAGTTCTTCTGTATCATCCTGGATCATTGTATTGCTGCTAGTATTGTGCCATAATGTATCAGTCTCTTTGAACAATGTTCTCCTGGTTCTCCTCCTTTTGCTCTGCATCAATTCCCAGTTCACATGGAATTCTTCCAGTTAATTATTCCTTTTAGCACAATAGTATCCCATCACCAACAGTTACCACAACTTGTTCAACTATTCCCCAATCAATGGACACCCCCTCATTTTCCAATTTTTTGCTACACAAAGAGTGCGGCTATAAATAATTTTGTACAAGTTTTTTTCCTTATTGTCTTTTTGGAGTATGAACCCAGCAGTGGTATGTCTGGGTCAAAGGGTAGGCATTCTTTTAAAGCCCTTTGTGCATAGTTCCAAATTACCCTCTAGAAGGGTTGGACTGAGTCACAACTCCAACAGCAGTGTATTGTCCCAATTTTGTCACATCCCCTTCAACATTTATCACTTTCTTTTGCTGCCATATTGGCCAGTCTGCTAGGTATAAGGTGGTATCTCAGGATTGTTTTAATTTACATTTCTCTAATGAGAAGGGATTTAGAACACTTTTTCATGTGCTTATTGATAGTTTTGATTTCATCTTGTGAAAACTGCCTATTCATGTCCCTTGCCCATTTGTCAATTGGGAAATGGCTTGATTTTTTTGTAAATTTGACTTAGTCCCTAGGGGCAACTCTTTAATACTATTACATTATAGCTGTTGGTCTGCATTGATAGAAGAGTTTCTGTACTGATGAATCACAGGTTAAATACATCCTTGATAACTTAACACCTCAAATTCCTTTCCTAATGGGGAGGAAAGGAGTTTTTAAAGCATTACATGGAAGGTAGGTTGTAGATAATTTTTGGTGTTTAATGATAGATTCAAGTCTCTGCATAATAACTTTGTCTTTAAATTGCATGACTAGTGCTCATAATGGTAATATGACCATAGTTCTTGCCTTGATTGTGGCAAATATATGAACCAAGTTATTGAAATAAGGTATCTAGTTGGCTTGAAATCACCTTATGTTTTTGATTTATTCAAATCAAGCATATACGAAAAAAATTAGTCAGCTAGCATTCATTAAGTACTTAATATGGGCTATATACTTTGTATCTCTGAGGATACAAAAGAAGGCAAAAAATCCCAGTTCCTGTTCTCAAAAAACTTACAGTCTCTTGAACACATAGGGATATTATTAGGGATGTAGACACTAAATGCTAACTCTAGTCCAACTATCAATAATATGGAATTAGGTCTTGATCAATGATACATGTAAAACCCAGCGGAATTGTGTGTCGGCTAAGGGGGTTAGGGGAGTTTTGGGAAGAGGGAAAGAACATGAAACATGTAACTATGGGAAAATATTCAAAATAAAAATTAAAAAAAAACTTACACTCTAATAGGAGAAACAATATGAATACTATGTACAAACAAGACACATATGGAATAAGTTGGGAGTAGTCTTACAGGGAAGGCACTAAGATTAAGGAAAACTTGGAAAGACTTCTTGCAGAAGGATCTAAGACTCAAAGGAAACCAAGGAAGCTATGATGCAGAGATGAAGATGAAGAACATTTCAGGAATGGAGGACAGCCAACAAAAATGCCCAGGGCTGAGAATTATAGTGTCTTTTTTGTATAACAATAATGAGGCCATTGTACTGGGTCAAAGAGTACATTTTGGGGACTAAGGTGTAAGAAGGTAGGAAAGGTCCTGGTTATAAAAAGCTTTTTTATATTTGATCCCAGAGGAAACAGGGATCAGTGGAATTTATTGAAGTGTATGTGTGTGTTGTGTGTGTGCGCGCGCGCAAGTGTGTGTGTGTGTGTGTGTGTGAGAGAGAGAGAGAGAGAGAGAGAGAGAGAGAGAGAGAGAGAGAGCGACAGAGAGCGACAGAGAGCGACAGAGAGAAAGTCAGACTTGAATTTTAGGAAGATTGAGAGCTGAGTAGAAAATGGATTTGAGTTAGGAGAGATTTAATTGCAGGGAGGTCAGGTATTATAATTAATTTTTTCAGTCCTGATTACTCAATTCAATTAAATAAAAAAATTAAATACCTACTATGTGCAAGGTATTGATGTTACAAAGGGTTCAAGAAATTTCAGTTCTAATCTTCAATAAATCCTCGAGACCTTTAGTGAATGATTTCCTAGGGAGAGAATAACATATACAAAGAAAATAGAATAAGGTAGGAGGTGATGGTAACAAGACAAAGATGCTCTAGAAATATCTGAGGGAAAACAGGACATTTGTAGTTGGTTGAGGATGGGGGGTGGGGGAAGATGTCAGAGAAGACTTCATTGAGGAGGTGATACCTGACCTGAGCCTTGGAACAAGAGAAAGATTCTGGTGAAGGAGATTTGAAATTGAGATGCCAGCAAACTGAATTCAAGGAACATCTTTTACTCTTCCCATGTTGATAGCTATTAAGTAGAAGCAAAGGATTTTAGAATTTGAAGGGATCTTACAGACCATAGATCCCTCTCATCTTACTAATGAAGAAATTGAAATGAACCTTTTCCCCTTTTTATCTCTTGCTGAAAAATTGCTTGAATAAAATTAAAAGTCCTATATATTTTCACATCATTTCAGTTTTTAGAATATGTTCATATATATATGGATACCCCAAAGCAATAGTGTAACCTGTTAGCCAGCTTCAATATTCTCATTTTGAACTGATCGTTTTTCAAGACATTAGAGTATTGATTATGAGTGAAATGCAAAACTGCAGATATAGTCTTCAACCATTAGACCTGGAAGGGATATTAGAGTGCCTGAGAAAATGGAAGTTGTGCTTATTTATCCTCAAGAGCTTTCCACAAATCCTCTAGTTCCCTGGTCTAAAATTTATATTCCCATTCTCTGCACCACTGTTATCTAGGTTTTTGTTTTCTTCTGCAAAGAAAAACTTGTTAACTCAATTACTTATTCCTTTGAATGAAGACTGCATAATATATCTTGGGAGCTGCAAGCAACCAGGAGAAGAACTCGGAGTTTTTGTTCCCCAATTTTCATTCCTCTGGCTGCAATCCACCCATATAGAAAGCTTTGTCCACTATATTGTTGCAGAGTGAAAGCATATACCACCAACTCATTCATTCGGACTGTAGTGTTGAAAAACCTATTTACATATGGAAACTGGCTGTCACAATAACAGCTGGCATTGGTGACCTATCACACTAAGATTAGGATGTGTGTGTGGAGAGATGAATAAACAACTCCCCCTTGGTCCCTTTTGAGGGAGGAAGAAGGGCAAGTGTTTGGAATGGGGTTAGGTATAGACCGAGGAAAGACAATGAGAGGTGGGTGAGTGGGTTAAACCATTAGTTCACAATTATCATTGAATGAATTAAAAAGAAGCCTTAAGCAAATTGAGCAGAATTTTGAAACCCTGAGCAGTACATTGGGCTTTTCCTAGTTCAATGAGCTTAGGCAAGTAAATAGATGTGTCAAAGGATGTTATCCTGGAAGGATAAACAATTTAGCAATCTGCAGTGGATTTTAAAAATTCATTTCCTTTTACCCAAGAAGTTAGATCTACTAGTAGTAGAGCGAATGAGTAAATAAATCAGTCATCTTTTTCAACTTCTCATAAGTGGTAATTTACCTTTGGAGAGAAAAGGGGCTATGGAAGTTATTAGAAGGTTTTTAGACAGGGGTAGGAATAGGTACAAAATTAACTTTGAACCTCTTTTGGCTTCCTCATTTATCCAAGCCCCCATCTAAAGTGAGTATATTAGAAAAATTTTTTAAGTTGGAAGAGTAACATTGCTGTCTGCAATGCTGAAGTCTAAGAATCTTGAGTGATGGAGGCAGTCTAATTAAAGAGAGATTGATTTATTAACAGAGCTTTACTGGTCACATAATTTAGCAGCGAGAGGTGTTATGGGGCCCGGGGTAAAGCAGGACTGCTGAGGCTCAAGATAATTATTGCTTGATTTTGGACAGCTTGACAGATGGGTCTTCATTGTTGCTATAAATCTAGCATGCAATTGAAATTGCCTTCTTTATTTAATAGGATTGAATGGCACATTGCTGATTGTGACATCACAGTCCTCTGCAATACACACCACCATCTTTCAGATTTCGAAGGCTTTGTCCTAAGGCTTCTCTTCTGCTTGTTTATTCAGCTGCACACTTTACATGTGGTCTTATCCCAGCAATGGATCCAGTCCATTTTCCACCTGTTTCTCTGTTTAAATTTGGAGTTTCCAACTGTCATTCTTTTTGGCATGGTGGAACTCTGACTTAGTTAAGGAAGATCCATTCTTTAACTAGATTAGTATAAATATTTGAGTTAATTGTCCTACTGTTTTAAAATTCGATATATACATACATATGACAACATGCATATATAATATATAACAATACATATAATGTATATCGATTATGTCAAATATTATTGTCTATAATCATCTATATGGTTTTATGTATCTTTATTATTTATTTATCTTTATATATAATGTGTATATGTAGCAGAGAGAGAAAGAGGGGGAGAGAGAAAGAGAGGGAGAAATGCAGAGAGAGAAAGGGGGAGGGAGAGAAAGACTAGAAAAGAGGGGATAGATGAAAGAGAAATTCTAGGTAGAGTTGAGGAGACTATTAACTAAATATTAGAGACAAGCAAGAGAGAAGACTCTGCTCACACCAAGGCTTTTGTGAATGTGTATATATGTGTATACATATACATATAAATAACCTCATATTCATATCTCTCCTTTCATGCACTGAATGAAAACTTTGGGCCAATAAGAATGTTCATCTGGAGGTCACAAAGGTGGATAGTAATGTGTTATATCTTTGTCACCCTGCCTCATAGGAGACATAGCTTAGTTGGAGGATGTATATATATATATCACATATGTAAATAAGGTTTATAAGGGAGATATTATTTTATATTATGAGTTACATATATAAAGCAGAGGTATGGTAATGTGTTGTAAATTGAGAGCCAAATCTGGGCTCTGCTACCCAGAGGTGCAGTGACAGACAGAGGCCTGGATATGGAGTTGGAGATCCTGACTTCAAGTCTGGGCTCTGCTACTTACAACCTTTATGCCTTCGGCAAGCTTCTGATCCCAGTGTCCTTATCTGTAAAAAGATGACCCTTGTAGCTTTAAGTCTAGGATCCTGTCATTTTGAGCTTAATTTAAGACATACTGAACTTAAGGTGACTATAGAGCAAACAAGTAGAGATCTGAGCTGGGAACTTATGAGACAAGTCAAGGTTGATGATTTAGATTTAGGAATGATACTCAAGTATTAGCTGAAGCTCTGGTAACAAATTGGACTCCCAGGGAACAATCTATAAAGAGAGAATGACAGAGCAACAAGAACCTTGAGGAGAACTTATACAGGGGATTGGGTCAGGGAGAGAAGTAATATTAGGAAAGGTGGAGAACAAAGACTGTGGTCCCTTTGAAACCAAGGATAGAGAAAGAAATCAGAGGAGGTGGGTGTCCAGCAAGTGCTATAGAGAGATAAAGGACTTTTGAAAGCTAACAATTGGTTTTGGGGAGGTAATCTGGTAAATGGAAGAGCACTTTGAGTAAGTGGTAAAAGTGCAAGCCATATTGCAAGAGGTTGATCTCGGAGTGGATGAGGATGTGGAAGTATCAGGAATAGGCATCTATTCAAGAAGGTTAACTGACTTCAATGAGAGGAAAGAGATACCACAGTAGTTCAAAAGGGGTAGAAGGAACCGCCAATAAGGTAGAAGGTGATTCTTTAAGGAAATGTTTATTTTGCCTGCAAATGAGAGGGAATCAGCAGAGGAATTAAAGAATTTATGAGGGAATAATTGATGGACTAATGTCCTAGATGAGGTGGAAAAGTAGACTGTCAAAGGCACATTTAGAAAAGAGCCTTATGAACAAGTATAGAGATAACTCTTCCATCAAAACAAGTGGTGTACTATTGTGGATTTTTTTTCTTTCAACCTTAAAATTTTTTTACTGTAAGGAATGACTTTCTGGCAGAAAAAAGTGGAGAAATTCAACTGGAAAGGTTGATAAATTAAAGAAGTGACGCTGTGGAATAGAGGTAAGGTGGGATTGCCCTTATCAGATGTTCATAGTTTTCCTCAGTATAGAGGGAAGTTGAGGCATCTGTTGTAATTATATCTAGGGATGTAAATATATCTAGGAGGAGGGTACTTCATGAGAGGAGCAAAGGTTGGAAACAGTTGCAGTGGGGAATTGAATAAGCAACCAAAAAGATTGAAGTAGAAAGATTGCCCAGCTGATGTTAAATGCCTGATTTTCCATGTGCTTCCTCATTGCATAAAGCATGCTTAATGTAGATACCTCTTGGGGTCAGAACACATTTTCTAAGCTTCAGTGGCAGAGAAACCTTTGAAAATCTCCCCAAGGGGCTCTGATTGTGATTTTATTCTAGTCTAAAATTAATATAGGACAGAGAGGTCTAGAGCGCCAAGTTGCTATAATAGAGATTGAATGAACCTAGCATGGGAGTGGCAGGTGTGATAACTTCATTACACAAGCCTCTGAAATATTCATTTTCATCAAAAGAATCAGCTTCAGGGAGGGGTTGATGGAGGTAGGGGGAGAAACTCACCCTCCGTGTTAATTAATGGCTGGTTTATTTATTGTTATTCCCAGTTACAGCAGTAGTTTAAGGTCAAATGAAGACTGCCCCATTGTCTACTCTACATAGTTCTTCTCACAGAACCAGCTCTCTTGCTTTGAGTTTCTGGCTCCTAGTGATTTTTAATCACCACTGATCTAGACTGAATTTAAATGTTTTCTTGAGGTCAAAGTTGCCATATCTCATTAACTCATCCCTGAGCCATTTCTCCTGGCCACAGCCTGATATTATTCAATTGAAACTTATTTTTATCTTGAAAAGTGGTGAAAATGTGTTCATCAGAATGATCCAGTTTGACCTGATTTCTTCTGGAAGATTTCAACCTGTCTGACTTCAATACAGGGCTAGGACTGTTGTGTTGAGTATTATACCGAAGGAAAATAGAGTTGTCATTCAAACTTCTCCCAGAAATTTGGGAAGAGATTCAGTTGAACTCTCTGATCAGGCCCAATGCTAATGGTTTCTTCTTATTTAATAGTGAAAATGGGTTTTGCTGCTGACTTAAAAACTGAAAATCGAAGAGACTGTGGATAAGATGATCCTTAGGGCTCTTTAGCTGTTCTTTTTTCTTAAGTCATTCTTAGCATTGTTGTGGGATGTTTGTAGCAGGGTCTCGCCCTAAGAACAAGAGACTCAAACTCCATTCTATCCAGAAGTAAGTAAAGATTTTATTTGAAATAGAAGAGGTTTATGGTGGTATATATAGCCTAATAGCTATTGGAAGTCCGGGGCCTAATCAGGTAGCCTTAGGGCTGATGGATAAAACCAGGGGCCAGTAGAGTAGTCTCTCTGGAGCTGATGGTATAGTAGCTCTCCAGGTGTGTAGCAGCTTACATCCTCTGTGGATCAGGTTTGGCCTATTTATTAGGGTCTGGGGGCTAGTCATCTCCAATTCCAAAGAAATCTTCACCTCTCCCGATAACCTGGAAAATGGACATGGGCAAATTCAGATGGAGGTGTATTTTGGGATTTGACATGTACTACATAAAGAATAAGAAGCATGCACAGGTTTGGAGGATTCTTCTGGAATGTCAGAATCCCCCACTGTGCAGGCTCCATGTTCCCCCATTGTACATCTTTTCATCATTTCTCAATATGGGAGAGGTCTCACTGCCCTTCTGGAATGAGAGTATGGGGCAGGGGAGTACCATACATTGGAGGACCACTATAGGTAATTAATGATATCTTACAGTTCTGAACTAGAGTAAAAATAGAACAACATAAGTAATTAATAAAACAGATTAGGCACAAAGTTGATGCCTAGGACAGGATATTATAGATCCAGTACACAGAATGGATAACTGATCAATCTACAATTCATGCTTGACATGCTGAAATTACAGGTTTTTTAGTTGGTTTTTAACTAGTGCTAACTAGTGAGAAATACCCTTCACAGTCTGCTCTCTGCCCCCAAAAGCATTTTTTCCTTTCTATTTCACAAATAAAAATGACTAGAAGTCAATTTATTTAAAATGGGGAAATTTTAAGCCTTCTACTCTATTAAGAGCTCTTAGGTAAATGATACTACTTGGTAGGATTATCATCTAAGGTTCTAGAGGATGGAAAAATATTCCATTTTCCTTTCAGAGTACCTCACCTTTGAAAAGGCATAAACATAACTACTTTTAACTAAAAAAAAAAAGCATTTTAATGTAATTTTGAATATATTTGTATCATGAGCATTTGACTCTAATAGACTCAGTGGAACACCACTGTGAGTTAGCAATAGCTCATCTATATTTCTAAAAACTACAAAGCTATAAAATCATTCAGGTTAAAAGTTAATTTTTTTAAATGCCATGTAATGCTACAGATTATATTTGAAAATATAATCATCTCCTCCCAATAACAGGTATATCTTATCATTTCTTTGAGTAAAACACAGGTATATTTTTAAAATGCAGCCTATGTCACTGGATATAATAGAGTATCCAGAAAAATAAGGTTTAAAGGGAAAATAGAAGTTATTCTAACTAGTTTATGCAAAAGAAGGAAAACCTACAGTACAAATTATATTTTCTTCATGCTTTGATTTTGATGTAAAACCTTACTTCCATTTTCCTATGAAAGGAAATGAAAAAGACTTTAATTATTTAGAATAGTGTAGAAATCAGTTTCTTCTTTCATTCAAACCAAGGTGGTTTGGGGGCAGCTGGATGGCTCAGTGGATTGAGAGCCAGGCCTAGAGATAGGAGATCCTAGGTTCAAATCTGGCCTCAGACACTTCCTAGCTGTGTGACCCTGGGCAAGTCACTTAACCCCCCTTGCCTAGCCCTGTAACAAATAAAATTAATACAGAAGGATAAATATAAAAGATATTAGGGTTTAAAAAAATTAAAAAAAAAACCAAGGTGGTTGGTGAGTAGATTATTTTTGGCATAAAGGTCCATTTATTTTACCTCAAACTACCTTACCCTGCCACTAGTGAAAATTGTGGTTGGTGCCATTGATTGCATTTGCTTCGTTCCCAGCTCTCTACCTTCTTCCACTAAATGGCAACATTCACTCCTCCACATTCTACCCCTTTTGCCAGCACTCAACATGAAAGTTCGTCAACACCCTGGCCTACTCTTTTCAAAAGTTTGCCAACTTCTAAGATATTTCATTTTTATTGATGTGTGAACATGTGATGTTTTATCGTATTTCATTAAGTTACATTGTTAGAGTGGCCAACACCTATCCTTGCCAAAGACAGTATTAGATAGAGGTATTAGATACTGTATTAGATATTCACGTTTTAGATATTAGATACTATATTAGATATTAGGTGTATAGATATTGTGTTATATAGATCAAGGAATTATGCAGAGGTTCTAGCAAATGGACTTGCCAAAAAGCCTCCCTCCAAACACAAGGAAAGCCGTATCTCCCCTCAATTCATTTTTTTTTTTTCACTTTGAATTTGGATAAAATTCTCTGAATATACTTGTGACTTCTAGATTGTAAGCTTCTGGTGGCCAAGACACTTTCACATTTAGGGTTAGCTTTGTGACACATCCCTGTGTGCCTATCTTTAACTAGATTGCTTTACAATCCAAAATCCTGGCTGACTGCTTTGGCATTTAAGCACTTTTACCTTCAAAATTCATATGTTCAACACTGAGTTTCTTAGTGCATTTGTGTGTGTGTGTGTCTCCTTTTCTCTTACAATTTGCTAATTTTTGATTCCCAGATTATGAGTCTAATTTGTAACTGAATATTTTCCTCTCATTTGAGTGCCCTCAAAATGTATTTCAATAGGGTGTTATTAACAGACTGAGAAGTAAGAGGATGAGCAGTGGCTCCTTCTTAAAAATAAGCCAAGTCTCTTGGGTTCTGAGTTCCCCAATTTGCATAGGTATCTCAGTGATCTGTGTTCTCTTGGCAGTTTTCTTCCAGTGTTGAAAAGGCTACTTCTGATGACTATATTCACAATGAAAGAAAACATCCCTAACAAGGTTGAAATTATTCTGAATAATATTTTCTTTCTTTTTAGCTGTCTCCGTAATGAGGTACAGCGCCTCTGCTTTTGGGTTTGCTGTAAGTAATTTGAAATGTCCTTTTATGCTGTTTTGCCCCATTATCTGAGCCATGTAACCTTGCCACGGATTCTGTGAATTTGAGTAGTCAGGATACAGTAACTTACTCTGAGAAGATCAGCAATGGGAACAATCTCAATATATAATTGGATCCTTTAGAATTGAGAAATGCTTAATACCTTAGTATTTAACAACAGAATTGATTCTGAGACCAAATTCCCAGCCATACAGGTGAAGTATTTTGGTATGTCACTCTGGGCAGATGAAATCTCTTTCATGTAATGATAAATGCCTACTTTGCTGCAATCAGTTTCTGGGATATTTTAGGATTTCAGCTTTTTTTTTTTTAGTTCCCCAATTTCATTGTAGACTTGAAAATGATATTAATTCAACTATCCTCTGTTTGTGCATGATCCCCCATAGGATCACACTTAACAGAAAGATTACATATGGATTAAACTTGACTCTAAGTCACCTTCCAGGGGAAGCACAAGATTCTGAGGCCCTAGTTCCTATTTACTTTAGACTGAGCAGGAATTCTTAGGCATTCTGTGTCTTGGATCTCTTTGATGAAGCCTATGGATCCTTTCTTGGAATAATGTTTTTAAATGCATAGAATAAAATAACTAGGATTGCTAAAGGAAGAAATTATATTGAAACAGTTATAAAAATATTCTTAAAGAAAAAAATAAATTGACAGTCCCCAGTTTCAGAACTTCTGCTCTAAAGTCTAGTTTAAAGAATGCTGAGAGATGCTATTTAGACTGTGATGCTATTTACAGAGGGGAGGAAGTAGGATAGCTACACTTTCAAAAGTTTCATTTGTAAAGCAATTAAGGGTCAGAGGTTGTATTTTTCTGAAATTTCACTGAATGAAAAGAATTCATCAGATGCAAAATGTGACTAATGGTAAAAGGATATAAAGGGCCTCACTTCAATACTACTTACAACATTGAGGTTTCTTGCTTTTCCCCTCAATCTCTCCTACACAGATATATTCCATTCTCAAATCAATTTTCTCTCTTCAATAGAGGAACTTTAAAACATATGGGAAAAATATTCCTAAAGTCCTTTAGCAGGGATGTGTTGAATTTCACCCAAATCATCTAAATTCTGTTAAAACTAGATTCAGTGTCTTGGGCATCACTGTAACCCCTTTATTCTTAATGTTTCCAGAGTGCTGGCAGCTAGAGGGCATGCTAACAGATCTTACCGTAACAAAAATTGTAGTTTTTAAAGTTAGTTAGCAAAGGGGATGATACCTTTTTTTTATGATAATGAATAATTAGATGTACAGGGTTCTTTAATGCCCAAGGGTTTGCTATTTTCTGGTAAATCAGTGATAGTATTGACTTTCAATGAGTATGAAGTCTCCTTTCCCCGAAATGAACTTGCTAAATGTTTCCAGCAGAACAACTCTGGAAACCAACTGACTCTCTGTATTTCCTTCCTCCAGTTTGATGCCATCTTGGATGTTTTGTCATCAGCAATTGTCCTGTGGCGCTATAGCAATGCAGCAGCTGTACACTCTGCACATAGGGAATACATGTGAGTATATCTTAACTCTATTCAGATTGGGCAGCAGCAAACTGCAGAGCTATGGCCAGCAGGTGTGATGGGTTCTAAATTAACAACCACTGAGAGGATAGTTATCAATGAACTTTGGTCATTTTAAAAAATATTTCTAAGAAACATCTTGAGGTTCTTTTGATGGTATCAGTTGTAACATGATGTTGTTATGAGATATAGAAGTTCATTTGGAACTTGTTCCTCTCCTGGTAGAGAGCTGAGATTTCACTATAGAATAATGAATCTTTTCACCTTTGAATCCAGGATACTAATGTTTTTTATAATCTGTGATTGGTATGGAATTACAAACTTCTTTAACAAGACCTTTCTCTCTGCTACTCTATTTGGTTTTTTTTTTCATCCACTAATCCTAAAACAATTATAAGTGATCTCTTTTTTTTTTACTGTTACTGCCTCCCCTGCCCTTCATCTGCCATGGTCCATATACACACTTCACTTTCTTATTTCCCTTAATTTCTATTAGATGGCTATTATTCTTCCACTTCCATACCATTTCAGGAGCAAGGGCTATTGGCTTCACTCATATCTTTCCCTTTCCCTGTCCACTGTCTTCTGATGGGGCACTATAATAAAAGAATATATCATAAAAGAGGAGGAAATCAACTTCCACTCCAAAATGTACACCTAATAATGTTTGTCATAGTGGCAGAACCAGTAGCTTGACTCTTTAGACATTTCATATTTCCCTCCTTCCTTATAGTCACAATTACTTTTAATTTTAAAGTCACTACAACAAATATTAAGTGTCTATGGGGATATAGAAAAGGATGTGACACAAATCCTGTTTTTAAGAGACTTACTGTCATGTGGGATGTGTGTGTTGGGGGAAGGATAGGGGAAGTATGATATGAAAAATAATGTGAAAAGAGATCCAGGAAAAATATTATGAGAAATATGAAAAGGGAAAGCTCGCTGACAAGCTATAGGAGGAGATATCAAATTGTACTATAAGAAGAGAATAATGCCAGAGGAAGACACTGAAGAAAAAAGACTACTTACTAATTTTGGAAATAAAACAAACAAAAATAAGAAATATATAAAAATAAATTAAAGCTTATAGACATAGGGAGGGGGGAAATTTTTAGTGCAATACAAAAAAAAACCTCTAAAGCATTCTTTTCTATGATAGAATGAAATGAATTAGTCTATACAAGATATGATTTGAACCAAGACACAGAGATGGAAGAGGACAAGATAAAAATTAGAGATTGAGTTTGACTGGAATATAGAATATATGAGGGTGATAATGTGATATGTATATGAAAAGGTAGATTGGCATCAGATTATAGAGAGTTTTGAATACAAAGATCCAGAATTAATCTTTTATTCAATAAGCAATTAGTTGAAGAGTAATGTGATCAGAGAAATGCATTAGGAAAATTATTTGGGTAGTGGTATGAAAAATTATTTAAAGAACAAATGGACTAGGGCAAGAAAAAACAATAAGGATATTTATATTAATAATCCATTTGAGAAAAAAGAGGGCCTGAACTAAAATGGGATAGGATTAATAGGAATAGAAATTAGAGGGTGAATAATAAAAGATTATAGAGGTGGAATTGATTAGGCAACTCATTGTATGTCTGAGATGAGGAAGCAAAAAGTCAAAGATGCTTTTGAGTTTCTCACATACAAGACTAAAAAGATACAGTGCCATACGAATTCTTATGTTTACATATTTATTTGAATTTTTACAACATTTTACATACCACTTTTGATCAATAAAATGCTTTCTTTATTATAACCTCATGGGGTATTATTATGATTTTCATTTTATTTAAGGAAACAGGGCCAGAAACATTATGATTCACTAACAGTTGTACAGTTAATTAATATTGAATCCAGAATAGTCTTTAATATAGTTCATAGTGTCTATCTAAAGCCAAGAGCTAGCATTACCCATAATGGAGAAATTTTAGAGTCCTTTATAATAAAATCAGGAGTAAAGTAAGAATGTCCACTGTCAACATTGTTAATTGATATATTTCTAGAAATGTAACCTATAGCAATAAAACAAGAGAAAGAAACTGAGAAAATTAATATAGCAAATAAGTGTACTACTTCTAAGCTTATAACCCAAAGATATCAAAGAAAGCAGGAATGGGCCTATATGTACAAAAATACTTATAGAGATGTTTTTGTTGTCTTTGTTGTAGCAAAAACCTGTAGGCATTGGGGTTGCCCTTCCATGGGGGGCGGTGTTACTGAATAAATTATCTTGAACAAATACAACGGAATACTATTATACCATAAGAAATTATAAATGGTCAGATTCAGAGAAACTTGAGAAGACTTGAATGAACTGATGTAAAATCATCAAATGTGTGGATTTGTTTTGCTTGACTATGCACATTTGTTGCAAGAGAGGGCTTTTATTTATTTGTTTTGGAGCAATGAGATTTAGGGGAGATTATGGAGATAATGATGGTGATACTTAAAAAACAGAAATTACAGAAAAATAGAAAGAAAAGGACCTTGATGAATCATTTTTTAAAATTAGCATAAAAAAGCTAAGTGAGGGCATAGACCAATAGGACAGTGTTGAAATTACTATGTTAAATTGGAAATATATAAAAGAAATAACCTAATCAAAGAATAATATTGATTCTCAACTTCAAATGCAGTACTTTTGTTTGTCCTTTGTGCAAGGAAGTGATTATATTTGCTGATATTTGTCAAGATCACAATGATAATAAAAAGGAAAAATTAAAAATTTATTCAAGGTATGGGAAGGGAAGAAATAAGCTTTTATTAAGCAACTAACTACTGCGAGCCAAGCACTGTAGTTAAGTGTTTTGCAATTATCATCCCTTTTGAGCCTCATGACAATTTTGTGGGGTAGATACTATTATAAACCCAGTTTCACTGATAAGGAAGCTGAGGCAGAAAGGGACGATAAGTGTCTTTCCCAGAGTTTCACAGTAAGTGTCTAGAACTGGAGTTGAACTCACGTCTTCCTGGCTCCAGGTCCAGTGCCCCTTCCACTGTATCACCAACCTTTTGGGATTGTCACTGGAATAAGATCATGGCAAAGACATACAATGAGGGGATAAAAGGAACTTATTGAAAGTTGAGAACCTTGATAAAAACTACTAGATGCCCTCCTAACTGTGGTCTTCTGAATCTAAAACCAACAACATATCATTATGAGGATTTTAAGTCATTATCAAATCCCAAACACATTTTAATTATTTTAAGTATGTTTGGAATCTTGGCATTCAGATAGTAATGTAATAACTGTCTATAGATATGAAATTGAAATTGCTTGTGAGCATTAGCAGAATTCTGATAAAGCTGAGTTTGTATGTGTTATAATGGAAGATCTTTGATAGTCTGATGTCATAGCTGAGTAGCTACTGGCATCATGCTTTGGTCTAGGTAAAATGACATCCAATCTATTCTGGGAGGACGTGCTTCCTCCACAACTAGTGGCTTATATTATCAGTAAATGGAATTAAGAAGATTTGGAGATATTCCCATGAGCTAACATACTTTACAGAGTAGTGATATAAGTAAATATCTTAAAACACAAATATTTCCCTTTCAACTCAACCTTTGACTCCTCTTGGAAGAGTCCTCAGATGTACATTATCACCACAGCTGACATTCTTTCCAGTTGTTCCAACACATTCATTTGGCACCAGTTGTCCTATCTTTCTGTGTAATTTCAATATCAACTGAAATTTGGAAGGGAATAAAGATTAAATTTTCCAACTTTGTTGTCTTAGCTTCAGTGCTAATTTCACCAGTACATATACTAAAATTAGAGTTTTAGGTGTCATTTTCAGTACTTTTGTGTCCTATTCATTTATTTTGTTTCCTATTTATTCAGATTCTAAATAAATAAAAATAAGAAGACTATGTTAGGAAGAGATTTCCCACCTCTGGAAATGGCCATTATGCATTTTTTTCAGAGTAAATCTAAAATGATTGTGGGAATCAAAAAGAAAGTGGATACACCAAATTAAATATCTCAAAGCACTGAAAAGGATCCTATTTTTTAAAAAAGGGCAAAGCAACAGAGAACATGAAGAATGTCATCTTATGTCAAGCTTCTTACCATTCAGGTTGAGAGGAACTCTAAATCACTAATTATAAACCACCTTGAGAGAAAGCAGATGAGATTCAGGGTATTGTTGGCTGCTGGGGCCCTAGGATTAGGCTTCTGTGTGTTGGTTAGAATACCAAATATTGTGTCCATTTGGAATTATTTGGTGACAGTCCAAGCATCATTAAAGCCATATGTTATTTAGACTGAGCAGTTGGTATGGAGTTGTGGGTGGATTTGAAAGATGTGATCACCCCTTCTAGGGTTTGGATAGTTGGAGGGAAAAGGACACTGGTCTAGAAGTCAAGTAACTTGGGTTCTGATACTTGAGTCTTGACTCTGCTACTAAATGGCTGCATGTCCATCAGAAAGTCAATTAATCTCTCTGTACCTTTCTTCCTCATTTATGAAAATGGGATATTGAGATCTGTGAGAGTTGTCATATAGAGAAATGAAAGCAAAAATGTCCAAGTACATTAAAAATATTTTACAAGTAAAAGGTGATATGTTACATTATCATTATATTATTTTTGTGTGGTAGCTTACCTTTTACAAATAAATAAGTTCTTGAGAAGAGGAGATACTTTCTATTTTTAACTATTTTTTATAATTTTAACTTTTTAAACTATTTTAGTTAAAATAGTTAATTATAAATTTTATTTTTATATTTTTATATTTTATATTTAAAATAGTTAAATTTTAGTTAAAAATAACTATTTTAATTTTTAACTATTATAATTGTCATTCCTGGCAAAGATGTTGTGAGGAGATGGCAGAATCTGTCTGTCTGACTGTCTGTATCTCTGTCATTTTTATCTTGAATGCTCACCAAAAAATAATTAAGCAAAAACGACAACATTTTAGAAATGATTTTCAGACACATAAAAAACCCTTTGCTTCCTCTAAGGAGACATCACTTCCATCTGTCTCCCTTTTGTTTCAAAGTAGAAGGAGATTTCTAGAATTTAATAATCTAGGAAATTTGAATTTGAAAATGCAAAAAGAATGGAATTTATTTATTAAGCTTTACCTTCATTTAATGTCATTCTTCCAATTGGATCTTTCCACTTAGAGCCTTCTCTTTGTTTTTAAATCTCTGAATTTCTCATGATAGTGCTCCATGGTCTGAGATGTTCTGGCTTGACTATTGCATGTTTAATGTTACCTAAATATTGTCTTTTAAAAAAATTAACATTTATATACTTACAAAGTAAAAGACAATAATTCCTAAGAAAATATTTTGGTAATTTCTAGATGGCTAGATACCTGACAGTGTTGATGAGTCACAAGGAGACTTTTAATCTCATGATTAAAACCATGATCACAATCCTCTATGCTTTTAGCTTTGGTTTAACTAGTTTTAATCTTTTGTATTATTCCCTGTAAATTCAAAGTCATGCTGTGGACTGCCAGCAGGAACTAAATGTTGGCATACTAATGAGCACAAAGGAATGATAGAGGTAGGTGGATTAGAAGAATCTGCTAATCAATTCTTTGATTAGGGAATCATGGTTCTCTTAAGTGCCAAAGACCATATTTAGGGTGCATCATTTTGGAAAATAGCCAACTGGACCTCAATTCCTCCTTTCTATAGCTTTTCAAGCTTCATTTTAGAGTCAATTTTTATTCCTAATTTGTTTATTTCTATATTCAATGACCCAATCTTTCCCTTCCCTTCCAGAACTCTGAGCTTACATAGACCCAGTTTAATTCTGGGGACTTGAGCAGAAAAGGGGCATTGCCTTATGAGTTCAAATTTAGTTTCACGCACTTATGAACTATATGATGCTGGACACATCTCTTAACGTGTCTCAGTTTTTTCTGCCTCAGTTTTTTCATCTGTAAAATGGGGATAATAATAGTAACTACTTGCCAGGGTTGTTGCGAGGACCAAATGAGATATTTGTAAAGCACTTAGTATAGTTTCAGGCACAGAGTAGTACTTTATAAATGCTTTTCTCTTTCCCCTTCTCACCCCTAACTTCTAGGGCTGAAGTGAGAATAAAAGGAAGCCTCAGAGTTGGTCACACTTGAGCACATTTGAATGAAAGTAGAGATTTTATAATGTACAGGTGAGGAGTAAGAGCATTCCAGACATGGGGATATATGCAAACATATAGAGATGGAGGGAGGAAAGAAAGAAAGAAAGGAATAAAGGGAGGGAGAAAGAAAGAAAGAAAGAAAGAAAGAAAGAAAGAAAGAAAGAAAGAAAGAAAGAAAGAAAGAAAGAAAGAAAGAAAGAAAGAAAGAAAGAAA
>NC_058132.1:298437668-298481908 GCF_016433145.1 Gracilinanus agilis
AAGGAAGGAAGGAAGGAAGGAAGGAAGGAAGGAAGGAAGGAAGAATTTTGTGTATAGGTAGCAGAATGGAAAGCCAGTTTGACTGGAATTTAGATAGTTAGCAATATAATCAACTTGAAAAGATAGACAGGCACCAGATTGTGAATGACTTTAAATGCCAAAGAGAGGAGTTTATGGCTTTTCCTAAAGGCAATTAGGAACCATAGAAGTTTCTTGAGTAGATGAGTGACATGGTTAGCTTTATGAATACCAATTCCTAAGTGAGAGCAGCTCCTGTATGCTCTCTGATTCTTGACTGTTTGCTTTGATTTTGACATGTCATTCTGCCTTGACCTCTAGTTTCTGCATATTCTCTAGGTGTATAGGATGGATTAGAGTGAAGAGATACTAAGAGGAAGTTTGGGATATGGAAAGGTTTAGACATTTTCTTGTCTAAAAGTGGATGAGGACCTTTTCAACACTATGCGTCTATGATTGCCTATTATTATATTCAAGTCAAGTGGTTTTTAATCAGTCTTTCACTTTAAAGTAAATGGAATTTCTGAGTCTATTTTTATGTAGTCATTATATATTCAACAAGTGCCCTACCAAAAATTTGCAAATGTCAAGATCTTTAATATGCTATGCTCACATTTTATGAATAGATTCTTAAAGATTGGAAATTAGATATTGTTCCCTTTAATAATGCCAAAAATCTGGAAAATTCACTTCCATCTTTGCTCAACTGTTCTGTTCTTTTTAAGACAAAAAAGCTATTAAGGTGTTAAGATTTTTAAGATACCTTGCATAAATGTCATTAGCATAGAACTCCCATTTTTAAAAAAAGGCAAGAGAAAAAATGAGCAAAATTTTATCAGTTCATTGAAAAAATCTGAAAATGTTTATGAGTGACTGGTTCAGAGTCACAAAGTTAGTAGATATGTGAGGCAGGATTTGAATTTGCATCTTTTTGAATCCAAGCCCAGTGCTCTACACCATGTAGCTAATCACTTTATATTCTTTTAGCTTATTAAAGTGAAAATTTCAGAAACAAAGAGTTGTTAAAACCCTTCAAAAGTTAGTTAAACTCCTTAGAAAGTGTAAGCATCCTCTGTGGGCCATCAGTATTTTGTTTTGCTAACTTCATAAGGAGCTTTCTTTTTATTGCTAGTTTTGGAAACTCTTACCTTCTGCCTTAGTATCAATTTTAAGGCAGAAGAATGGCAAGGGCTAGGTAATTAGGATTAATTGACCTTATTAGGGTCACACAAATAAGAAGTATCTGAGGCCAGAGTTGGACCCAGGTCCTCAGGTCCTCAGGTCCTCAGGGCTGGTACTCTATCCACAGCAGTACCTACCTGCTCCCATAATGAGCTTTAATTCTCCTTAGTATGTCCAGTAAGCATCAATTACTCCCTTGTGTTTGGGAATGAATGGAATTGAATTTAAGCAATTAGAAGTTTATAGAGTGAAAAGGCTCAGATTAAATCTGAATCCTCGCTTTAAAAAAAAAGGACAGGTAGTCTGTTGATGTTTCTGATACATTTTCACCTTAGGCCTAGTAATGGGACTTCAGAACCCTTTAAAGGTTTCTACTGTGACTTTTCTGGCTTTAACAGAGTTGTAAATTGCACTGTTGGCCTAAAAGGTAATAGGCAAGTTATTTTATCATATTATGGAACATTAATGAACAATGTTTAGTTGAACACAGTTTCTGTACCTAAAAAAATTAACTAAATATTGAAAACTGAATTAATTTGCCCAGATATTTTTTTAACTGATTAGCTTTTTAGGACCATTCTTAAGTACTGATCCAACTATACCATTCATCCTAATCAATTTAGGTTTCTCTTGTTTCCAGTGTGAACCATTTCTTATGAGAGATCTTGCTCCAAACCCTTTTCCTTTCTATTTAACAAGAGAGGCTCACTTTTACTCTTTAAGAAACACTTATCTTCTGCCTTAGAATGGATATTAAGTATTGGCTCCAAGACAGAATGGTAAGTGCTGGGCAAAGGGGGTTAAGTGACTTGCCCAGGGTCATACAACTGGGAAGTATCTGAGGCCAGATTTAAACCCAGATCCTTCTGCCTCCAGGCCTGGTGCTCTATCCTCTGACCTACCTAGTTTCTCTTACTTTTACTTTTTTTCTAGTGAACAATAATAAAATTGAGAACCAGAGAATTCTGAGATTCCATTATTTCTTTTTTTTCATCTGGTTAACTCATTTATCTTCTCTCTCTCATGATTCACCTGCTCCTTCCCATGGATCTAGTGATGAGTCATACCACAAGAATCCAGTCATTAGTCTATCCTGCTGCTTGGTAGCACTGTTGGTCTTTAGCATCTGCCTGCTTTCTGATTCTTGACTGCTTGCCTCAATTTTGACATCCTATTGTACTTTGACCTCTAGCTTCTGCATTTTCCCTATCCTCTGCCTGCCAGTTTGATACTGGATTCATTGCGCTGACTTGGTTCTTAGATTCTGGGAATTTTTTGGGACCAACAATTCTTACTAGCTCTTACACTTTTATGGAATAGACCTTTCTTTCAATTCAAAAAACAAGATTTCCTGATTCTGATTTCTGATCCTCCTTTTCCTTCAACTGTTGGCCTCTAATCAGAGATAGACCTTCATTAGAAGGAAGATAGAGTAGAGACTCTTTACTTTTCTGCACCTCAGTGTCTTTATCTGTAAAAAAATGTAATGGCTAGCCAAGATGATCTCCTAAGCTCTACTGATAATTTGTGAACCCCCTCATCTTCCATTGGCTCTCCTTAACCAATTTTATTAAATACAGTTTATGAAATTGTCTTTTTAAAAAAGTTAAACCTGGAGAAATTTAAAAAAATAACTACCTATCATCAGGTATGAGAAAAGTAAGCTCCTTGAGGGCAGTGTCTGGTTTTCATTTTATCTTCCATACCTTCCCCTCCACCTGCTACCATCCTTGACAAATAGTATATTTATTTAATGTTGTCCTTGTTGAACTGAAATGGGGAGAAATGGGGGAAGATGATCTTAAAACTAATTTGAATATCCCTTACATTAAAAAAAAAAGAAAATCTAAAGGGCTGAAAATGAAGCGAGGCGAAGGGATCAGCTAATATGGCAAAGAATAAAAGAGGCATGAACAGGTTTTTGCCAAGTCAGATTGCATAGGGAATTCCAAGGGTATGGTCTCAAGTCTCTGATTAAAATGCAGCATGTACAATAGGAAATAAAACCACCTGCTGAAATTAGTTTTGGAAGAGAATCAGGACACCTGCAATGAAAGGTACAGCTTGATTCCCATTATGGGCACCTGACATTTTCCATCTGATTACAGCACAGTCAGGAGTAACACAGAAGCTCACCAATCCTAGCTGTCTCTTTAGGCTACAAATCTACACTGTTGGAAGGAGAAGTACTGGCAGATGGGAGGACATTGTTCGCCTCCGCAGCTTCATAATTCTGCAAAAACGAGGCAAAAACAAATCTTCCTAGTTCAGGAGTTCATTTTCCTGTGCCAAGTCTACCCAAATTTCATTATGCTTAGCAGGATATTGAAGGGAAAACTTTGGGAGCACTATAATGAATAGTCTCTGAGTGTTTTTCCATGTGAAGAAAAAGGGAATATGTATTATATGGGGTTCCTATCCTTCTCTCACCTCCCCAAATGGCTGAGCCAAGAGTCTTGGCTAGATTGAAGAATTGTAGTAGACAGGATGCAGTCCTGTTGTTTTAACTTGTGAAGGTCAAAAATTTTGACTTTATTCAATGTGTTCTGTACGATACAAAACCTTTCAATTTCATCATAAATTTGTTCTTGCAATTAAGCTTATGACAGTCTGCATAAGACATTTCAAGAAACTATACAGTGACAAAAATAATTCAATATCTGATTTAAATGCATAGATAATAAACTTGGAAACATTATATAAGAGAAATAATTATCAAACTCTTTCTAAGAAAAACAATCCAATGATCACCTCTTGATATTTGATATAAAAACAGTTATTGTTTGTTATAAAGTTTATGCATATATCAAATATTATTCCTTGTATTGCCTCACCCCTCTGATATGCTATATAGGCATATACTTGCTCAATCTGATAAGATCTCACCATCATGAGATTACGCAGAAGCTGGAAATATCTCAAATCTAGTTTTAACCTAAACCAGGTATACTGATCCCTAGGTTCGCACCTTTCAAAAGCCCCCATGAATAGTACATTGCTGTACACACTGTATAACTCCTGCTCCTAGGTCAACTGCTGGGATATTATTAGGAACTTTGCTTTTTTTGGAAAGGATCCAATGCAACAAACATCATCATCATCATCATCATCATTATTATTATTATTATTATTATTATTATTATTATTATTATTATTATTATGGCATTTACTAAAGGTAAGGCACTGTGCTAAATTAGAAAGACAAAAAAAAGTTTTGCCCTCAAGGAACATACATTCTATGGCAGTCAGATGGCTTTGGCTTTTCTGAGCTTTTAAAACCTGATCACACTGTCTTTGGGACTAAATGCAAAGACTGACGAAGAAAGAAGACTTAATCAATCCTATGATAGATTAGCTGTTTGCTTGCTTTATCCTGCTCTGAGTGAAAGGTAAAGGCATATTAAGTAGGATAAGAAATGGAAAATTTCAAAGTTGGATGGGACCTTATTACGCCACCCAAGTCAACCTCTGTGCATAGTATTTTAGAAATATATAAAAGCAGCTAAGCATCAGGGCACATGCCTATAAGTCCTCCTTCCTTCCAAGGAGGTTGAGGCTTTTGTATGGCTTGAGTTGGAGAGTTCTGAGCTCCTGTGGCCTATGCAGATTGGATGTCAGAACTAAGTTTGGCATAAATTGGTGAGACTGGAGAATGGTGAATCTAACCATATCATAACAGAGCGTGTCAAGGCTTTTATGTCAGTTAGTTCAGGAATCAGAGAGATGGAGAGATCTAATGCTTTTTAAAAATGTCTGTCTATCTATCTATCTATCTATCTATCTATCTATCTATCTATCTATCCATCCATCCATCTAGATCTGTATATATACATATATGATATCACATATTGTTAATTATATTAATATTTTATATTATACAAGGCTTGCTATATGAATTATACATATATAATACATTAATTAATATTAAATTAATTATAATGCATGAATTAGCACCATGTCTGACTCTCAATGGAAGGCTTCTTTTCCTGTTCCTTTTACTTATGAGGTAGCTATGATTATACCTGGCATGAAATCTGAGGTTCGGAGAGATTCGGTTTTATTATTTTACATTTACTTAGTATTTTTAACTTTCCGAAGCCATTTACATGTACCCTTTTAAATATAGATTCAGGAAAACTTGTGACTCCAAAGATGTCATGAATGAATGATGAAAATGATAAGTGAAGGAATCCACCATAGAACTGTAACACTAGTTCCCTGGAGACCTTGGGTTCTGAGGTTAATCGGTCCTGAAAATTATGGCATGGTTCTCTACCAGCATAGCACAATTTACCAACTGTACAGATCATAAGTTTAACAGCCAAATCATTTAGTTAAGTAAGATAAAAAAGATATAAAAGTAATGTAAGTCAATCAAGTGGCAGAGTTGTGCTTTCTACACACAAATCTCCTATAATTCCAAAGGTGATAGATACAATAGTAGGTGAGGAAACTATTCTTTAGTGAATTAGTGGGCCAATGGGAAAGAGCTTCAGGCCCCATTTTCTGCCCCTACCTTTTGTTATGGTGATCTGCTATAGTCCTTTGGCACCATATTCAGCTTTCTGGTTCTGGGCTGCCAATTCTTTCCATAGGGAATTAATCTCCAGAGTTTCTGTCCTCTCAAGTGTAGCTGCAGGGCCAGCATCAGTATTCAGCAGACTACAGTTTATGTCCCTAGGTTACCTTGATATGGCTGCTTCTGAATATCCCAACCCTCCTCTTTTCATATATGGCTCCATGTCTCGTTTCTTTCTCTTTTCTGAGTGGCTCCGTCTTTTTCTTTTTTCCAAGTCTATGGTGCCCATCACAATCTCTATCCTATCACAAATCTCCTGCGATTCTGACACGCTAGAACATCTGTCCCTAAACTCCCAGGGTCATCTAGCTGTTCCCTTAAGTCATTATTATGGGAAATCTCCCATTAAAACAGACTGGGCACTGTTGAGCCAGAGTGCTTAGGGTGAAATGTGTACTCCTGAGGCTTTGCCTTCTCATAGTAGAATGGGTTAAAATTATTTTCTCCTTACCTCCTGGAATGAACCAACCAATAGATTAAAAAATATTAATTCTGAGCTTTTTAGTATAATAAAGTCAGGAAGGAAGTTTGGAAGGGGGCAAGGAAAGAAATAATGAAGGCCTTTCTTCATGTCTTTAATTTCCTGACATGAAAAAACAATGGAACTCTGATTAAAGTCTGATTACAGTACTTTGGCATCCTTACAAAATATACAGAAAGAAAGTGTAAGTAAAAAAAATGCCCTTTTTCCATCTTAGACCATGTGGAAAATTTTGTTAGATCCTGATGATCTTTTGTACAATGTCCAACCATCAACTCCACTCTTCCTTTTCAAGCCAGTACAAATGACGTTACCATTTCCCCCCAGCTATTCCAATATAATATTAAGAAAATAAACCTGGATGTATTAAAGGAGAAAAAGGAAGAGTACCTACATAACTGGTACATAATAATGCTAATGGGCATTCATATAGAACTTTGAAGTTTCCCAAGCTGCATTATCTCAGTTGAGTCTCATAAAGAACCTGTAAAAACATACTATGGGCCTATTATTTACTTTGTATAAATGAGGAAACTGAGTCTCAGAGAGATTAGGCTATTTACCTTATAGTAATATAGTTAATAAATGTCAGAAGAAGTCTTCTTGACTGCAAATCTAGCACTCTATCCACTAGGTCACATTTCAGGAAATCATACCTAAGGGACAAATCTGGCTGCCCATCTATTTTTATATGCACAGAGAGCTAAGAATGTTTTATTTTTATATTTTTAAATATAATAAAATTTCATTATAAAATATAAAAATTATTTTAATAGGACTAGTATACCAACCTCTGCACTAGGGTCTGTGAATTTGTTTAAAAAAATTTTTTTGATAATTGTATTTTGAAATAATTAGTTTCCTTTGTAGTTCTATTATTTTATGCATTTAAAACATTATTCTGATAAGAGGTTCATAGGCTTCCCAAAATTGCTAAAGAGGTCCACGACCCAAAAAAGGATAAAAACTCTGGACTAGGTTCTACTGCCAGTGGAAAACATTTTACCCCAAAGCATAATCCTGAGCTTTGGTATCAATTCAAAAGATATTTATCTAGAAGGGTTAGAACCTCTAATAACATCCTGGATGTGCTTCCAATGTCTCAGCTCTGAACATTCTCTTTTGTCCCTCTCTGGGCCTAGATATGCATTTCCCAAAAGCATCAGGCTATATTTTATGTGCATGTTGGGGTAAAGGACTGATTCTGAAATTACTGCAGCCTTGAATGCACTGATGGCTTTGTAAACGAGGGTGGTTTGCTTTTGGCTTTGGCATGGTCTTGTTCATTGCTCATTTATACCCCAAGATTTTCTAAAGGCAGAGCTAGCAGCTGAGTGGGAGCCCACTAATTTTTTTCAGCCTAGGAAGAGATCTGACAAGACTCTTCAGGCTTTCCATCAGGGAGAAGACACTCTTCATTTGTCCGCAACTGGCATTAAGCGCTATGGTTGGGAACTCAGGGAGAAACCAACCCTGCCCCCGAAATATTTTATTGTAGTTTATGTCATAACCAAGGACTTGGGTAAAGCACTCCTGCTTCATTCACCCAAGGGACAGCAAACTAGCCAAAACCAAGACTGCTGTGGGTAATTTATAAATATTACACTAGAAAGAATCGTGGCTGTCTTTCCTGTAATTCTCGGCATTGCTGAAAGAATATATGCCCCTGTGTTTAGATCCAACTTCAACTAAAACGAGAAAAAGTAGAAGTACTAGGAAATCTGGAAGTGGAGGCAGATAAAAATAACAACAACTAATAATAATAATAATAGCTATTATTTGCATAGTGCTTTAAAGTTTGCAGAGTACAAATATTCATTCATCCTAACCTCACAAAAACCCTGGGAAGTAGATACCCTCATCACTTCCATTTTATAGAAGAGGAGACTTGCCCAGGGTCACTTGGCTAGTTAAGTGTCTGAGGCTTTATTTGAACTCAGATCTTCCTAACTAAATGGCTCTTCCATTGTGCCATCTAGAAACAGGAAGTTCGAGCTGGTAGATAGTAACTTTCTCTTTTGGTATCAGGCTCTTAGTTTACAGAAGATACTTAGGTAGACTCCTTCCCTTTTCAGGAGTATTCTCTCTGTAGAGGAAAGCTTCATATTTTTAAAGGAAAGAATTGGGGGAAATTATTTATTAAGTATCTATTATATGCTAGGCATCATGGTAAGTGATTTACAAATATTATCTCATTGATTTTACAACAACCCTGGGAAGTAGACTGTCATTATCCCTATTTTTTTAAATGGTGTATAGAACATAGGATTGTACATGTAGATCTCTAGAGGGCATCTCAGAGACCCTCAAGTCTAGTCCTTTAGTTTTTGAGGTGAAGAAACAAGCCCGAGGAGGTTAAATCATTTTCCTGGGTCACATAGATAGTAAGGATCAGATGTGGGCTTTAAACCCTTCCGTTCTAATGCTAGCCAATGCTCTTTCTTCTGTATCCCATTGACCAACCCTAGATACTAACAATATTATAGTGAAAATTCAAAATGAACATTAACATAATTTTAAAATGTAAAGACAGAATTTTTAGGCTTTGCCTAGAAAGCACACATGACTTGCCTTGGTTCTGGGCCCTAGTACTTATAGGAACAGTTCTAAGCAGGTGGGCAGGACTATGCCTTTGATCCACTTGAAGGAAAAAAATATGGAGACTGTATTCAGTTGTGTAAACTTGCCTTTTTGACTCCTTAGCTGTTTTGGGCTTTATTTAGTTATCTACTCTGTGTGAAAATCAGTAAGGGGCAGTATGAGGTAGCAGATGGTCAGCTTGGGAGTCATGAAGATCTGGATGAAAAGGAAAAGCTTTTATTAATCACATATTATGTATGAAGTGATATACCAAGTGCTGGAGATACAAATAGAAAACTGAAATAGTCCCTGCCACGAAGAAGTTCACATTCTTATTTGGAGAGATAAAAAATAAAGGAGGGTTCATGATCACATTCATGGCAAATAATAGGCTGAGAAAGAAGCAGGGCAAATGGCAGGACTCAAAGGACTTGAAGGGGTAGATGGTCCCTTATGAAAAAGGTGGAGGGTTAAAGTGCTAGAATGAACTGAGTTGCTGAGAGACCTCCAACAAAGGTAGGGGACATGTGTGAGTTGACATTCAGCTGATGGTGAGTATTTTATGTCCGGTGAGAACTGGGCAGTGAGAGTTAGCTGGGGAAAGGAAAACTGAGTAGAGTAAGTACAGTAAATAGTTGGTACAGTGAATAGAGTGCTGGACTTGGATTCAGGAAGAACTAAATTCAAATGTGACCTCAGATACTTATTAGCTGTGTGACTCTAGGCAAGTCACTTAACCCTGTTTGTCTCAGTTTCCCCATCTGTAAAATGACCTGGGGGAGGAAATGGTGAACCACTACAGTATCTTTGCCAAGAAAATCCCCAAAATGGGGTCATGAAGAGTCAGCACAGCTGAAATGGACTAACAACACCTTAAATTACAGGCAAGTGGTGCTGGTTTGTCAAAAGACAGTTCCCTAAGGTAACTGGTTTCTGTTCATAGGTCATCTGCTAGTTGGTTAGGGACAGGAAGGAGAAAGTCCCCAGAAAATTGTATCATCACTGGCAAGTCACCTGGACTTCTCAGTACCCCAGGCAATCCTTTAAGACTGTGAGTTACAGATGAGGTCCTGATTTCCTTTAGTTCAACAAATTTCCATGCTGTGAATTCTCTTTGTAATGAAACCACAGATCTAAACCCATTTTTATCCCTGGGGAAAAAAAAAGGAATGATCAATGCTGTGTATCAAAGGTGCCTGGAAGATGAAGAGCTAGCTCTGTGAAAAGGAGCTCACTGAAACTTCTGGTATGGCTTTTTTGTTTCATTAAATGGTATGGGACAGATTTCCAGTGATTTACTTCCTTTAGTCAGTCAATAAACCAATTAATCAATTAAGTATTTATGGCTTTTAAATTAAATTTTATTTTTTTAATTAACAAGTATTGATTTTTCTTTCCCTCCTTTTCCAGCCTTTTTATGTTTTGCCCTCCACTCCCTCAACCCCAGAAAATCAAGTTTGTTTTTAGATACACTAAAATGTCTCTGCTATCCAATCTGAAATATCAATAGACAACTGGTGGTTTAGAACTAGAGTTTGACATGACACTGAATTGGATAGATAGATCTGGGAATTGTCTGCATGGAAATGATCTTTAAACCAATGAGAGCTAATGAGGTAGCTGTAAGAAGAAGAAAAAATGATCCAAGGCAGAGTCTGGTAGAATACTCACTCTTTGATATGGATAATGAGCCAGCAAAGAAGTAAGAAGTGGTCAGATAGGTAGGAGTTTAACTAGAAGAAAGTAGTGTCATAAAAATCCAGAGAGGAAGCCATATCCAATAGAGGAAAGTGACCAAAAGTGTCAAATGAAGCAGATCTATAGGAGAAAAGAAAGACCTATATGATTTGGTAATTAGTAAATCTTTGATAATTTTGGAGTGACCAAAAAGGTCAAAAGCTAAATTACAAAGGGTTAAGGAGTAAGTGAGAGAACCCAAAGTAGAGGCAGAAAGTGTAAACAGCTTTTTCAAGAAGTTTGGATAAGAAAGGAAAGAAAAAGGAGTATAGGATAACTTGAGGGGATAGTAGGGTCCAGTCAATGTGTTTTTTAAAGATAGAAAGACTTGGATATATCTGAAGGTAGCAGGGAAGGAACCAACTGATAGGGAGCAGGAAAATATTCAAGAGCAAATCGGAATTGATGATTCAATTATTGGGGAAGATGGAATCACATATACAATATAGAAGGACTAGATTAACAGCAGAAGAAATGGAATACCTAAATAATCCCATATCAGAAAAAGAAATTGAACAAGCCATCAAAGAACTCCCTAAGAAAAAAATCACCAGGACCTGATGGATTCACAAGTGAATTCTATCAGACATTCAAAGAGCAACTAATCCCAATACTCTACAAATTATTTGATATGATAAGCAAAGAAGGAGTCCTACCAAATTCCTTTTATGACACAAATATGGCACTGATTCCAAAGCCAGGGAGATCAAAAACAGAGAAAGAAAACTACAGACCAATCTTCCTAATGAACATAGATGCAAAAATCTTAAATAGAATACTAGCAAAGAGACTCCAGCAAGTAATTAAGAAGATCATCTACCATGATCAGGTGGGATTTATATCAGGAATGCAAGGTTGGTTCAACATTAGGAAAACCATCCACATAATTGACCATATCAACAGTCTAACAAACAAAAATCACATGATTATCTCAATAGATGCTGGAAAAGCCTTTGATAAAATACAACATCCATTCCTATTGAAAACACTGAAAAGTATAGGAATAGAAGGACCTTTCCTAAAAATAATAAAGAGTATATACCTAAAACCATCAACAAGCATCATATGCCATGGCAATAAATTAGAAACCTTCCCAATGAGATCAGGAGTGAACCAAGGATCACCTCTATTATTCAACATAGTACTAGAAACACTAGCAGTTGCAATTAGAGAAGAAAAAGAAATTGAAGGTATCAAAATAGGCAATGAGGAGACTAAGCTATCACTCTTTGCAGATGACATGATGGTCTACTTAAAAAATCCTAGAGAATCAACTAAGAAGCTTGTAGAAATAATCAACAACTTTAGCAAAGTGGCAGGATACAAAATAAATGCACATAAATCATCAGCATTTCTATATATTTCCAACACATTAGAGCAGCAAGAGGTAGAAAGAGAAACGCCATTTAAAATCACCCTAGACAATACAAAATGCTTAGGAATCTATCTACCAAAACAAACACAGCAATTATATGAAAACAACTACAAAACACTTTCCAAACAAATAAAACTGGATCTCAACAATTAGAAAGCCATTAATTGCTCATGGGTAGGATGAGCTAACATAATGAAAATGACCCTTCTACCCAAATTAATTTACCTATTTAGCGCCATACCTATCAAACTACCAAAAAACTTTTTTTACTGAATTAGGAAAAACTATAAAAAATTTCATTTGAAATAACAAAAGATCAAGAATATCAAGGGGAAATAATGAAAAAAAATGTGAAGGAAGGGGGCCTAGCAGTAACAGATATTAAACTATACTATAAAGCAGCAGTCATCAAATCAATACGGTACTGGCTAAGAGACAGAAGGGAGGATCAGTGGAATAGACTTGGGGTTAAAGACATCAGCAAGACAGTGTATGATAAACCCAAAGAGCCCAACTTTTGGGACATGAATCCACTATTTGACAAAAACTGCTGGGAAATTTGGAAAACAATATGGGAGATATTAGGTTTAGATCAACATCTCACACCCTACACCAAGATAAATTCAGAATGGGTGAAAGACTTGAATATAAAGAGGGAAACTATAAACAAGTTAAGTGAACACAGAATAGTATACCTGTCAGATCTCTGGGAAAGGAAAGATTTTAAAACTAAGCAAGAGTTAGAGAAAATTACAAAATATAAATTAAATGGTTTTGATTATATTAGGCTAAAAAGCTTTTGTACGAACAAAAACAATGTAGTAAAAATCAGAAGGGAAACAACAAATTGGGAAAAAATCTTTATAACAAAAATCTCTGACAGGGGTCTAATTACTCAAATATACAAGGAGTTAAATCAATTGTATAAAAAATCAAGCCATTCCCCAATTGATAAATGGGCAAGAGACATGAATAGGCAATTTTCAGGTAAAGAAATCAAAAGTATCAATAAGCACATGAGAAAGTGTTCCAAATCTCTAATAATTAGAGAAATGCAAATCAAAACAACTCTGAGGTATCACCTCACACCTAGCAGATTGGCTAAAATGAAAGAAGGGGAGAGAAATGAATGCTGGAGGGGATGTGGCAAAACTGGGACATTGATGCATTGCTGGTGGAGTTGTGAACTGATCCAACCATTCTGGCTGGCAATTTGGAGCTATGCTCAAAGGGCTATAAAAGAATGCCTGCCTTTTGATCCAGCCATACCATTGTTGGGTTTGTAACTGAAAGAGATCATAAAGAAACAGACTTGTACAAAAATATTTATAGCTGCGCTCTTTGTGGTGGCAAAGAACTGGAAAACGAGGGTATGTCCTTCAATTGGGGAATGGCTGAACAAATTGTGGTATATGCTGGTGATGGAATACTATTGTGCTCAAAGGAATAATAAACTGGAGGAATTCCATGTGAACTGGAAAGACCTCTGGGAACAGATGCAGAGCGAAAGAGCAGAGCCAGAAGAACACTGTACACGGAGACTGATATACTATGGCAAAATCGAATGTAATGGACTTCTGTACCAGCAGAAAGCAATGACATAGGACAGTTCTGAGGGATTTATGGTAAAGAATGCTACCCACATTCAGAGGAAGGACTGCAGGAGAGGAAACATATAAGGAAAACAACTGCTTGAACGCATGGATTGAGGCGGACATGATTGGGGATGTAGACTGGAAACTACCACAACAATGCAAGTATCAACAATTTGGAAATAGGTCTTGATCAATGACACATGTTGAAACCAGTGGAAATGTGCATCGGCCATGGGTGGGGGGAGTGAGGGGGCTGAAGGGGAAAATAGGAACATGAATCATGTGTTAAAAATGAATATTAATAAATGTTTAAAAAAATATATAGAAGGACTAGTCTTGGTAAGAAGAAGGATCACCTATCTGCCTTTCGAGATGAAAAAGAGGTAATTCATACCTCTATCAATGAATTATGTAGGCTCTTTGCTTTACTGAAAATGGGTTTTGTCCTTGTTTCTTATCAAATCATGATTTTCTTTTCATTTTAAATAAAAGACATTCAAATGGATATGATGAGTCCTTTTTTGCAGTAAGGATATTAATTTCTTCTTTAGAAGCAGGTGTGTCCTGTGGTTTGTATTTAAGAAACCTACCAATTCCATTCAATCCAGCAAGCATTTATTAAACTTTGGCACCATCTTTAGTGCCTGAGGACCTAAAACAATGTTGATACCTTAGGGAGCTTGCAGTCTGAATTTAGCAAAAGAAGGAGTAGTGCAAAGGCTCCACTGCCTGACAGCCACATCTGTACCAACCCCTTGAGATGGTGCTTCTCTTGGCTCTTCTTGATAATTTTATTTTATTTTTTGGCACATGCTAGGTAACTTCAGATTGGAACAACTAAGGTTCTTTATCAAGTTTGATCAGAATCATTGCTCTTTCTTACAGTGTGAATTTTGGGGACACGTGGCAGTTGGTGTGATTTCAAGTTGGGAAAGACAGGCATTGGGAATGGCTCAACATCTTTTTTCCAGGTGAAGGAAGGACTTGTGTCACAAATCTTTATCAAACCCTATTGAACATTGTCCAGATATGTCCTCTTCATCTTGTTTGGGGGGGGGGGGTCCTAAAAATACTTTGGGAACAGGGATGACCTTCTGGGTTTTCAGATTTAAGGAAGAAAAGATCATGGATTCTGATGAATTTGTATTGCTCAAGTAATGAAGACATTTCATACCATGTGAGG
Source organism: Gracilinanus agilis (assembly GCF_016433145.1). Lineage (NCBI taxonomy): Eukaryota > Metazoa > Chordata > Mammalia > Didelphimorphia > Didelphidae > Gracilinanus > Gracilinanus agilis. Next base: position 298,452,399 of record NC_058132.1, read on the forward strand.
GGCAAGAATGTGAATCTTCTGTGGCCCTTTTGAAATTTCAAGTCAGAGGAAGTTTTTCATGCCATATGAAAAAACTTTCATACTTCTGAGCCATAACATGGACATTATATGGGAAACTCTCCTAATATACATTATTTTTAAATTTTGAGGCCCTTCATACTAGATTAGAGGTGTTTCTCAAGACCTCACTTGTAGCAGATATGAAATGAAGTCATTGGATGAGGTGCCTTCCTGCTCTAAGAGTCTATATTTTTATAAATTCTATTTCAATTAATCAAGGTTAGTGGTTTTTTTTAATAAAGGCAAAAGAAGTGTTATGAGTGAATTCAAATGTAGAGTTTTTTGTTATACTTATTTATATTCAGAATGGAGGTGGAAGTTCTTGATTTGCATTTAGGATATATAGGAGATATATATTTAACGCTATAGTTTTTCTATGAAATCCCCCTGATTTGTAATCTTGCTCAAGCTCCCTGTAGCAGCTGTGCTTTGGAAAGCCTGCCAATCCCAATGGTGATAGAAGGAGCAAAGAATTAGAAACATATGTAGGGATTGATAAATTTACCTATTTCTTATGCACAGCAGAATGATGGTATTCCCTATGCACATTTCGTGCCTCAGTCACAGCTGTGATTCTGTGTTAAGCCAGTTTTACTCGTGTCATTTGTAACCAAAGTCAGAGATGGATTTAAACGGGGCAGAAAGCCCAAGATGCTCAAAGTCATTATTCACATCCTTTTCCTTATTGGTGTAGGTCAGGAACAAGGTAGTTGTGACTGTGTCATCCAGAGGAAATATGGATGCATTGACCTTTTGATCTTTGGAAATTTAAATATAGGACACTTGACAGGATCAAATTCACCATTTGATAATTCAGCTAGGAAATAATCATCTTAATTCTCGTTTTTTCCTCTCACCCCAGAAGTGAGTTCTTTTTATCATTACTTCATTACTAAAGAGTGGAAGATCTGAATTCAAATCCAACCTCAGGCATTTACTAGCTATGAGACCCAGAACAAGTCATTTAACCTGTACCTGCTTCAGTTTCCTAATCTGTAAAATGACGATAATTATAGCCTATTTCCCAGGGTTGTTGTAAGGATAAAATAAGGCAACAATAGTAAAATATTTTTCAAACCTTAAAGAGGGAAGGGAAAAATCATGAATCATGTAACCATGGAAAAATATTCTACATAAATTTTAAAACAAAACAAAACAATAAAAACCTTAAAAGCTATATAAATGCTAGTTACCACTGCTACTGCTACCACCACCACTACCACCACCAACTACTACTACTACTACTACTACTACTACTACCACTACTACTATCACTACTACTATCACTACTACCACCACCACCACCACCACTACCACTAACTACTACTACTACTACTACTACTACTACTACTACTACTACTACTACTACTACTACTACTACTACTACTACTACTACTACTTCTTTTAGGTGAAGAAAAGTTTGGAAGGAAATTCTTCTTATTCAGATGTATATCCTATCTACATGTGATTACATCATTATCTGAAGCTTTTTAAAGAATTCATCAGAATGGCTTACTTATTCAGATATGTTTTGGAAAGAGAGTTAGCATTTTCATGTAAGTGAAACCAGGCTTAATTTTACCCAAGGCTTTTTAACCTTCTTTTGTGTCCTGGACCCCTTTGGTGGTCTGGTGAAGCCTTTTTAGAATAATGATTTTAAATATGCAAAATAAAATGCATAGTGTTACAAAAGACACCAATTACATTGAAAAATAGTCATCCAAATGTGTATTTAAAAAAAACCACCAAGTTGGAGAGCCCCAGGTTAAGAACCTTTGGCTAGCGAGATTTCCTTTGTTTCTGGAGGGGCTAGCAGTCTATAGCAGCTGAGCCAGAACAAAGACCTCTCATCCAAGTTAGAGCGAATATGCCACCAGAGAAATCAGGCTTCTGGCAGTTTGTTGAAAATAGAATAATGATGACTTGAGACCAGGGAGATTCCACCCCCAGGGGCTTCAGAGCTAGAAATAGATTTACTGTGTCATTTTCTCTGCCTATCATTTCCATACAGGTGAAATCGAGGGAAGTAATTTAAGGGCTGCCTTGAAGGGGAAATGATATTTTTGTTTTTGATTTTAGAAAAGAGTGGGCATAGATTTAGAGCTGGAAGGGACCTTAGAGGTCAATCAGCTAGACCAACCCTCTCGATTTATGGATAAGAAAGTTGATGTCCAGAGTGGTTAAATGTTGTCCAGGGCCACACAGGCAGCTGAGCTAGGATTTAAATTTATGCCTTCTGATTCTAGGTCCAGCACCCTTTCCAATACTTGATATCCTCCCAGGGAAGCAGAGTGGTGAGCCATTAACAACTCTGCTTTGGTGATGGTTGGGTGGACTATAGGCTGATTTTAGGCATATATAACTCAGATCATTTATACATGCAAGCATAGCATACACATACATATATACATATCTATATGTGAATATGTACATGCATATATACAATACATAAATATGTGTGTATATAGGTCTGTGTATATGTGTACACACACACATTTATTTATTTGATTATTTAAATTTATTTCTAATTAATTAATTGATTGATTGATTGATTGATTTAATTGCTTCCTTTTCCCCTTCTAGTGGTTTCCATGAGGACCTGCTCAGGGGCCCCCAAAGAAGGGCTCACAAAGTGTAGGATTCCTTGTACTTTGAAGTTCACCTGTCACGGCTTCTCCAAAACCATCTTTAACACATACTCATTTTTTCCCACTTAATAAACTCATTATAATGCCTCATCTCTCTTTGGCTAATGACATTTGCCTCATCTCTCCAGTAGATTGTTTCCCTTTTGCAATCTGGAGCCCTGTCTTTTCTTTCCTATGTATCCCAAGCGAATGGTAAGGATACAAATGTTCACTCAGCAAATACTTGTTTTGGCTCATCCCATTTGTACATATTTTACCAAATAAGCATACCTTGTAGTACTCAGAATTTTAACCAATAAATAAAATGAGGCCATGAATCTTGAGTATAATATCATTTATTAATAGGGGTATGTGGTCTATTAATAAAAGACAGATCAATGGCATGCCTCCATTTGTACCAAAGACCCAGAGCAAAGCTGACAGCATCTTTTATTCCTAGATGTGTCTTCTTTCTGATTGACTCAACGGGCATTTGGATCTCCCCTGGCAGTTCTGTTTGGTGGATATTTTTATGAGGAGGATGGCTCAGAGATCTTAGCTCCTGCTCTATTACTTCATTGTTGGGAGAGGAAGGACTCCTCATCTAGTGGATCTCTATAGCTTCCCTACAGCTAAGGAAAATAGCAAGCCCATCCCTAGCTGGCACTTAAGAAATGCAATGTTAGCTAGTTTATGAAACCCAGCTTCCTCTGACAATCTTGGACTAGAAAAACATAAGCTATCTTTATCAGTTTTTCCACTGGCTCTTTCTCCTGTTGCAGACCAGGTCACCCCAAATCTTGATAAGGGCATGTGCTGGGGAAGGCCTTGCTCTAGCTGGTTTTTATTTATAGGATAAACAAAAAGTAAAGGTCTCTGCCCAGGTAGATGCCTTGGGGTGGGAGCAGGACTATTACCTTACTCAGTTATGCCCTTGAGGAACTAACTGCCTGACCTTCCGAGGATGGAGGCTGAGGAAATGAATGAATCCACATAGAAATATTGGTCATAAATAATGCAATCTAACATTAATTTTCCTCAGTCTTTCATGTCTCTGCCTATTGAAATCCTTTCCTTCTTTTGAGGTTCAGCTCAGGTACGACTCCTTTGAAATGCTTTCCTTGTTTCTTCAACTGGATGTGATCCCTTCTTCCTTACTGTGCATATTTGTTTGCACATATTCTCCTATGTTTATACTTACAAACAGAAGTACTTGTCTATCACAATGGTTAGCTAGGTATAGCTTAACTGAAGTCATGAAGGCTTGTTCAAAATCTTGCTCAAAGCCTTGTCCATCCGGGGTATGATGGTAAATGTTTAATAATTGGTGCTCTAAGGGAAAAAATGGCAAACTTTTAAGTTTAAGTTTCATTATTGACGATTTCCCCATCACCTTAAGTCTAAACCATCAGTAAAATGATAAATCAAGCCATGGTTTATATACCACTTTGACTATTTCTGAGATATAAATGCTAACACCAAAAATTTAACAACCAGCTCTTGTGAGCCAATGTGAATTGGCTTCAGTAACCCCTATGCAGCATTACCAAATTTCTTAGTTTGCCCTGGATTTATTGTCCTGGTATTGCCTGTTCCCTCAGCAGGGGAATCGGGCTCTGTAACCCATTGTTCTACTGTCCTCTTCTATACTCATGCCAATTATTCCCAAAGAAAGTTGTTATTCGGGGAGATGCTAATTATAGAACTGCTTATAGGCTCCAAAGTCTAGACTCTAGGGTTTTTCTTAGAAACTGGAGAAAGGGCAAATATGAATTGGATATGGAACAGGCAGTTTATTCCCACACAGAAAGGGGGATACTAAGTCATAAAGAATCATAGAACAATTAGGATCCAAAAACTTGTCACAATTAACATAATTATTTGAGAAGCTGACATTCAAACCTTGTTGGGACCCAAAAATCCAATTAAACATTAAGCAAGATCTTCCTTCCTGTGGTCTTATTTTCTCTCTAACGTTGACCCTTTCCTGGCTACCAGTATATTCCCTCTGTTGCTATATCCAGTAGCCGCTGCTACTTCTCACAGCACTCTGAGGGCTTCCTGGACCATTAGATGTTCACAAGGTGGATGCTAAAGGAAGAGGCAACCAAAGGTTCTGGTACAAGTTTAGCTGAGTTCCTGACATTGGCTGCCATTTTGCCAGAGTAGAAAATACATTCCTTACCCAGTCCTGGATGAAATCCTATCTTGTTGCCAGAAGTGTGGAAACCAAGACTATCACCAGTTGGAAGCTGCCATTTCTTCTAAACACTATGGTACCCTGTATCATTAACTTTGTTTTAGTTCAGTTAAAGGGACACAACCCAGTAGTCACACAGAGCCAGAAACAGGCAGGATATCTGTGCATGCTCAAATTTCTACATAGGCCCTAACATAAGATATAGAATATTTGTGCTTGTTCTAAGCTGAGGGAGAGAATGGAGATGGGGGACTCATATTGGTTATTTTTGTACATGCTTTACTTCCCTCCCCCGCCCCACTCAATTGTAATCTCATTGAAATCAAGGAATGTTTTTCTTTTTTTCTATTTCTAGTCTTAGCACAGGATCTTGTATTTAGCAGGATCTTAATAAATGTTGAATTAAATTGATTCTGGAAGCACAATTTCAACCAGTCTTCCAACTCTGATAACTATTTTGAGCACAATTATTGGTCTGGGGATAGGGGATGAGGATAGAGAGAGCTTCCTGACTACATTTGTTGGTTTATTTTAGAATATGACTTAATGGTCTTGTTTATAGTTTTTGTTAATTGAAGCCTTAAAAAAGTTGTTAGAACAACCTTTTGAGAAAAAAAAATTACAACAGAAAGTGAGGATAATCTAGGGAGGAGGCAGTTCAGTCATGTTACATAGTTAAATAGACAACAAAGACTTTACAATAAAGCTAAGGGTTCCAGGTTGTTAATTGAACCAGACTTGTTTAATAAAAGAACCATGGTTGGGAACACAGAAAAACCAGGGGAAGCAATTGCTTGATTTATGGTTTATTGGGACTTTAAAAGGAACGAGCAGTATAGTAATAACAAGGATGTACTCAGGGAGCAATCATTTAATTAAATAATGAATAGAAAAGGTAAGATAATTTTAATATACCTTTTTTTTAAATTTGAAGGGAAGACGTGGTAAAAACGACACTATACTTTTATGTGGGAATTATATGGGATTATCCAGCATACCACCAAGCAAATACTTAATAAATACTAGTGACCCTTTTATAACAGGTTGACTTTCACAAAACCTTCAAAACTTATGGCTAAGCCACTTTTTTATTACCATAGTTCCTTTTACCCTCTAACAATTACCATTAGAATTTATCCTAAGCTGGCCAAAAGACATGAATTTCAGCTTTGCAACACTTCTCCCTGTGTCCCCTGACACAACACCTTATCCCTTCATTACTGCAATAGCCTGCTCATGAGACTGCCTGCCTCAAGTCTCTCCCCTCTCCAAAGCATCCTCTGTCCACTAAAGTGATTTTCCTAAAATGCAAGATTAATTATATCATTCCCCATAACCCCCAGTAAACTCCAGTGACTTCCTATTGCCTCCAGGAGAAGTAAAAAAATGCTCCATTTGGCATTCAAAGCCCTATGTAACTTACCTCCCTCCAATTTTTCTGGTCATACACCTTATTCCCTAGCACGTACATGATCCGGCAACACTGGTCTCCTGGCCATTCCATGAATAAGACACTCCATAGTTCTGCTCTCAGGCATTCTTTCTTTCCATCATACCTGAAAAGCTATCACTTCCTTTCTCGGACTACTAATTTCCTTGGCCTCTTTTAAGTCACATCTAAAATCTCATTTCTTACAGGAAGCCTTTCCCAACTTCTCTTAACTCTGATGCCTTTCCTCTGTTAATTATTTCTTATTTGTTTAATATGTAACTTGCTTTATATATGTTTGCATGTTGTCTCTCTCATTAGATTATAAGCATCATGAGATCAGGGACTGGTTTTTTCCTTTTTGTATCACTGTGGGGTCACCAAGAGTCACATATAACACAAACTGCACAACAACCAAAAGTTCTTAGCCTGGTATATATTAGACACTTAATAAATGTTTATTGCATTGAATTGAATTGTATGACCCAGACCAGGGAGAATCACAGGAATTAAAATCAATGTAGGCATAGGGAAGAGGGACTATGGATGAGTTTGCAAATTAAGTTCTAATGGGTTCTTGAACCCTGCAACATAGGGGTGGTCAATTTATTTCAAGGTGAAAAAGAAGTCCATTTTTCATTGATGTCTCCTTGAGAGTAATGGAGATAGGAAGAGAGTATTTGAAGAGTGAAACTGAGACAGAAATAAAAGGGAAATCACAGCTACTTAAATACAATCTTAATTCATTTTTTCTCCCTCTAACCCCAGAAGTAAGTTCTATATGACTAGGTTTAGTCCCAAAGCAGACACATTACTGAGTTATTGAAGAAGTTTAAACTAGTCATTTAATTTTTGTTATAGACTAAAAATGGCTCGGATAGATTTACAGAAGAGAAACTCCTTCCTGTTCCTCAGAGATCCAAGTTTCATTTTGGATAGAATAGCCAAAGGCACGTTTTCAAAAAAATACACAGGGTCATTTTTATAACAGATTGAAAGAACAGAATTAAATTATCTTTGTAGCTGTCAGAGTACTATTTCTTGGGGCTCCAGAGATGGAGGCATTCACATAAGCAGGGGTCCAGAACCTACGGGAAAAAAAAAAAGGTTTTCAAAAGAATCTCTCCACCCCTTGCCACCAAGCTCCTTAAATCATTGGTTCCATTACCACTATTTGGTCACTGATATAATGAATATCCAGTGGGCTCATGTACATGAAGACAATTCTAATGGCATAAATAACAGAAACATAGAAACTTAGAGTTGGAAAGTGACCTTGGAGAGCCTCTAGCCCAACTTCCTTCATATTACATGAGTTACTTCCTTAACATTTTTGGAAGGTGATCATTTTCCCACTATTTGAACATTCACTGCTTTTTGAGGTAGTCTGTTCCATTCTGGGATAGACTTCTCTAGAGGTTAGAGAATTCTTCCTTATTTGAAAGATTGAATTTGAAATCTCACGACCTGGGACCATCAGATCATGGGATTTAGAGCTAGGAGGGACCTTTTAAAAGCATTACAGTCTGATCCCTTCATTGTATAAATAAGCAAATTTAAGCCAAGAAAATGTAAGTAACTTTCCCAGAGTCACACAGAGTTGAGACCTGAATTTAGGTGCTTTGACTTTTAGTCTAATATTTTTAAAAATAATATTAATAACAAACAAAAATAGTGACAATTATGTCATGTAAAATATCATACCAAAATGTCATCATATCATATAGCATCATAAAAGATATCATATCATATAAAATGTCATCATGGCACAGAATGCCTTATTATATCATATATCATACCATAAAACAGCATATCAAAATCATATCCTACAATACTATACATATCTACTATTATTATAATTTAAATCTGGAAAAATAGGGAAGAAACTTCTTTGTAAAAGGCTTAGGATTTTTATTTGAGAAGTTTTTATTTTATCTTAAGGCAATAGGAAAAATTATTGGAATCATGTGAAAGTCTTATACCAATGGAGTCCTTTTTGCCTTAGCAGATGGTTTTATGAGTTGTTATGATACAAAAAACTCATCACTGAGTTATCAACCTTCTGATGTCTTTCCACACTTTTCAATGGCATTTGAGAAAAAAACATTTACTAGAAAATAATTCTCTCAAGTAGTAAAAAGGATCAGGTTAAAAAAGACATAGGAAACAAAGAAGATGAATATTTTTAATACTCTGACACCTTTATTAGGAAAGGATTATGGATTGTGTATCCAATCTTTTCTTAGAAAAAAGTAAACTAGAAGAAAATACTAGAATAGTCTCTAGAAATTTGACACCCTTTTAATAATAGTTCCCCAAATAAATTTTATATACTTCTTTTTTTGATATTATAGGCATGGATATCTGAGACTGTGTAACTGACAATAAATATTCATATCAAAACCTCAACACTCAAGATAAGCTTAGCTAGATTATCAAACAGAATACATTTTCAACTAGTTTTTTAATTTTAAAATTTTCATTTCATTTTATTATTTTCATAACAAACAAAAGGTTATTTTTAAGTATCTCTGTATATGCAATAAAACAAGAAAAGAATGATTATATATGAATCTGAAAACCTCTGTAATATACAGCTTACTTTTTTAAAGGCATATAATAACTCAAATGTTACTTTCAAAGCTACCCTGTGGCGTGTCTGTGTTTCTTCTGAACTTTCTTCAATTCTCTTCTGTATATTCTCTTTTAAATGCCTGCAATTCTCTTTTGTTCTTCCTTTTTTTTTGTGACAAGTAAAACGGCATTATCACTAGTCTCTTCTTCCCTCCAACTACTCCCCAACATTGAAAAAATAAGAAACAAAACCTTTTAATAAATATGCATAGTCATGAGCCAGGCTTAGAGATAGGAGGTTGTAGGTTCAAATTTGGCCTCAGATACTTATTAGCTGTGTGTCTATAGTGAGCCACTTAACCCCCATTGCTTACCTCTTATTATTCTTCTGCTTTGGAACCAATACACAGTATCAATTCTAAGATGGAAGGTAGGGGTTTAAAAAAATATATGTTTAGTCAAAACCACTTCAAACATGGTCCAGTCTGAAAGTGGATGTCTCCTTCTAAATTAATTCACTCAGCAGCTAGTTAACTTGCTTCATGATCAGTCTTCTCTAGTTCTAGTTGATCTCAGCATTGATCAGGTATTAAGTCTTTCAAAATACTCTTTCTTTATAGTGTTATTAACTGTAAAAATTATTCTCTTGGTTCTTTTCAATTCATAAATGTTTCCCCAAGTTTCTATGATTTTATCTCTTTGGTCATTTTTTTTTACTGTGGAAAAACATTCCATTAAATTTATATGCCATAATTTATTTAACCATATCCAATATGTATACATTCCCTTAGTGCCCATTTCTTTGCTACTCTAAAAGAATTATAATAAATAACAGATGTTTTCCCTCTATTTTTGATTTCTTTAGGATATAGGTCTAATAGTGTGCATAGACCTAGTGGGTCAAAAAGTATGAAGTTTAGCAGTTTGGGGAGTATAATTACAAACTGATTTTTTTAAATGGCTGGATCAATTCATTGTTCCACAGATAGTGCTTTAGTACACCTGTTTTCTCACAACCCCTCCAACGAATTTCCTCCTCCTTTTTTGTAACCTCTGTTCTTCATCAGCTTATTGGATGTGAGGTAGAAACTCAGAGCTGTTTTAATTTAATTCTCTATAATTATTATTGATTTGGAGTATTTTTACATCTACCTATTTGTAGCTTAGATTCCTTCATTAGAGAACTACCAAATAATATCCTTTTAGCTTTATTTACTAATGAATGTTTCTTCTTATATTTTTGAATCAGATTAAGACCCTTTCTGGGCCGTTTCAGAAGACTCGTTTTTGCCTATTTGTCCATTCTTGCATCTAGGTGAGGCAAAAGTAACAGTTTGGACTTTGGTGATAATAAGACTTACCCTATACTGATTTATTGTAGTAAATAAAATTTACTGAATCTTGCTGCCTTCTAGATATTTGTGATTATATTATTAGATGTTTTTAATTTTAAAATGTTAGTTCAAAATTCTATTGCTTTCAGTCAAATGCTAATGAAAATCATGGATTCAGTCCCTATCCTTATCCCCTTGAAAATAATGTATAAATAAGTCAAGTGCTAGGAGTATACTCCTTTCAAGTTTTCACACAGAGAAACTTGGAAGATTGAATGGTATCTGATGGAAAAGCATCCTGCAGGAGGGACGGTGGAAGGTGATAGCTAGAGGGAAAGGGCTGAAAAGAGGAAGAGGTACAGAAACACTTGCATCAGAGGTAGACCTGGGGGCTCCCTCTGCTTTTTGCAATTTTAAGGCAAAACTCTCCAATGTGGAGGATGAAGCAACCAGTGAACTGTGCTTTGAAGAGGCAGTAGGTGTATTGGAAGGAGAAATAGGTTTTTAGAAAAGATCAGTGGATCTGTGCTTGAACTTCACTGCTGTGGCTGAATACTTGTGTGATCTTGGGCAAGTCTTTTCTCTTTTCTCTGAACCTTCTCTTTTTTTCTTGTTTTCTCCTTCCTTCTAGTTTCTTCTATTATCTCTCATCACCATCATTCAATTTTGTGTCTAAGTAGAAAGTAGTAGAGGGAAGGTCCTGATATACCTGACATAAATATCAAAATACGGCAGAGCTGCTTATAAATATAAGACGTCAGTCAGTTATCATAGTAGGTTTTTATTAAATGGTGAGGTTACAAAGAAAGGCAAAGGCAATCCCTCCCCTCAAGGAGCTCACATTCTAATGGAAGAGAGACCATAAATAACTAGCTACATACACGATATGTACAAAGTAGATAGAAGTCATCTGAAAGACCTTAGTAGCTGTCAAGAGTGGAAAAGATCTCTTAGAGAAATTGGGATTTGAAAAGTCATGAAGGAACCCAGGAAAACTAGTAACACTAGAGAAATAATTTCTTAGAAGAAAAACAGACTGAGTATGGTGTCCAATTGTCAGCGGCATATTTTTAGAGAGGTGGAAAAAGAACCATTGACCAGTTAGAGCACAGCCAGACAAGGGTGGTGAGTGTGATTAGAAGCCATGTCATGTAATGATTAGTTGAAGAAGCAAAAGATTTTAGCCTGAAAAACAGAAGACTTTGGAGGACATCATAATATTCAGCATTCTATATTGTTCGAAAGGGCAGTATTAGAGCTAGATTTTAGCTTGATGTAAGGAAGACCTTAATTAGAGCTGCCCTCAAATGGAATGAGGCTTCCATCTGAGATAGTGAGTTCCTTGTTTCTGGATATATTAAATAAGGCTTGTGTGTTGTAGAAGAGTATTCAAATAATGGGTACGGAGTTATGCTGGGTGACACTAAAGGTCTCCAATTTGGATGCTAAAACTACCTTTATCATTAAATCATAACAGTACTTCACTGTGTTATTTTAAATGTAAGATCGAGAATAATTTTGGCCTATATTTTACAGTTGTCAAAGGAAATTGACATTTTGTAATGATTAGGCATAATCCCATGGTAAACACTAAGTCACTTTCAAGGCTTTTTCATCTGGAGTCCATGAATTTTGAACATTTTGATAACTATGTTTTAATACAGTTGGTTTTCTTCATGATTGATCCAATGAATTTTAAAGCTTTTTTTCTGAGAAAGATCCAGAGATGTCTGCAGATTGTCAGAGGGTCCCATGACACAAGAAACAATAAAGAACTCTGGGGAAAATGAATGACTATCGGGGCAGTATTGCTGGCACCAGGTGTTGGGGCAGGGAAGAGATGGCGGAAAGAAAGCAAGAGCTGAGAGAAAGATGTGCACGCTGGACTGAAAGACAACAAAGAACAACTTTGCCTGTGTGGCAATTTGCCTAGGGCTCTGTCTGCAGCTATTATGGGAATGCCTGAGTTAAGATATTAATACAGTTTTAAAAGTGCTGCATGAGAGCCACTGATGGCAATATGGTCTGTCTCCACATTGAAGATAATTGAGACTGCTTGTCAGTGATGACTATAGGAGCTGCCTGGACCTGAGGATGAAGGGGTTAAAGACTTTGCTCCTTCCCCCCTAGATGGAAAGGAAAATGAGAAGATACAGGAAAATATTCAGATTCTAGAATGAGCAGTGTCTTTGCAAGGTGCTTCCTGACATATGGGACCAGTTCTTTTGGTTGGTCATAGAAGCCTTCTTCAAATATCTTCCTTTGCTCAGATAGGACCAGAGGACAGATCCCATCTCCCCCTGCTTGTTGGGACCTGACTGGAGGAAAGTGCATTTCTGCTCCTCAAAATTTTCCCTGTGGGCATGCTTCACAAAAGGCTCAACCTGGTTTTCAGTGAATCATTCCCAGACATGCATTTGGCTTTGTGTTTTTGTGCATTTATTACATTAGAAAGCAGATAGCTTGTAATATAAATGTTGAGGGTTTTGGGGGGAGCAGTGATTCTAGAGAAAAGCTTTTAAGTCTTAAAACTTGTGTTTGAGTCCTGGAGGCTTTGTCATTTACTATCTGAGTGACCTTGGTAGAACTTCTCTGGGCCTCTTAATTTGTATGTAAAACAAAGGTATTAGACTCCATGATTTTATTTATTTATTTGTTTGTTTGTTTTTTTAAAACCCTTACCTTCCATCTTGGAGTCAATACTGTGTATTGGCTCCAAGGCAGAAGAGTGGTAAGGGCTAGGCAATGGGGGTCAAGTGACTTGCCCAGGGTCACATAGACTCCATGCTTTTTAATTTGGGATGGGGCAAGACTAATTTTCAGCACCTGGTTGATAAGCAAGCTCTGTTACAAGTTCTGTCAGTGATATGTGGGTGACTGGGTGGTCGGTCTCTCTCCTCTTAGAGGTCTACATTATAATGAGACATGCTTCTGCCATCATGACAATAGCCCAATGCATTTAGGTGTCTTTGATGCTACTTACTTTAGTTGATGTCTACAAGGATAGATGACAGAAAGGGTGAAGTGTGCCTGCCTTTGGCCACCTTTTAAATTCCCAGGGATACGTCTCCTGGACTCATGTGGTTACATGCCAATTCATGGCATTTTGCCTCTGGGTCCAGTGGCTCATCGGGTTACATGCCAGTTTATGGCACTCTGCCTATGGATACAGTGCCCGTGTGGTTATATGCCAATGCATGGCACTCTGCCTGTGGATAAAGTGGCTATGCAAGGATTTGATTGTGATTTTGTACTTGAAGGGGAGCTTCCATGCTCTTTGGAAAACAGCATGGTACAGTGAAAAGAACACTCGTTCCCAAGCCAGAATCGGTTCCCAGGTCCAAATGCTCCCTCTGACAGGTACCACCTATCATGTTGGGCAAGCCTTTTCACCTCCCTTGGCCTTAGTTTATCCACAAGGGGGCTGGACTATGTGTGTTTGAGGTCCCTTCCCTTTTTCAATCTGATTCTATGATCCTAATGTGTCATCTTCTTCCTACATTCCAAAATGTATTGCCTCCAAACCTTTGGGCATCGCCATTTAGTTGGAAAAAATGGTACCATCCCACCATGTGTTTAGTTTTCCAGGTTATCACATAGAAGCCACATATGTTGCCTGGCCCCTATCCTTAGATTCACGTATGAGTTCTTTCTATAGTGAGACCTTTCATGAAGTAAAATAGAATAAGAAATAGAGTAAGCTAGCAAAAGTGTTACAGTATAGTCTAACCATTTCTTCTTTTACCTGATGTCTTCTTTACTGGGGTTTATTCTTGTTCTTACATCACTCATAGCATCAGACTACAAAGCTGTTACTTTATGTGATGTCCCTCCCCACACATACACACAAATACATACACCATATAGTCATGATGGTCTTTTCCAAGTATGATTTATCAATCAGTCAAACCTTTTAAGTACCTGCCTTGTGCCAGGAGCTTTGCCTTTAAGATCTGGGGATACAAAAAAAGACAAAAGTCAGTCCTTGCCCTCAAGGCTTTTATAATCTAATTTTATAATAATTTGATCATCTAGTCAGGACTCCTCTTTTTACAGATGGGAAAACTGATGTCTTCAGAGGTAGATAGTTTGGCTTGTCCGAGGCCACACAACTAAGTAGCGTTAGACTGTAACTGGAATCCAGGGTTCTCTCTTTCCAGCCCGTGGTTCTTTCTATCTCCTCATGGTGGATGGCATGTGGCCAAGGCTGCTCTACTTCAAGAGCAATTATAGCCTGTTATGAAAATTGCTAAAAGAGGCCCAAGCTTTTGTTTGGTGACATCAAGAAGCATGAAATTAAGAACAACAACAAACAATCCAACAATCCAACCGCTGAGCTGTATACGTCTGATATTTTCCTTTAGATCATCTAGTTTTGGCATACTGTCTTTTAACAAGCTGATGAATAATTCAACTTCTATTGACTGGATAGTGTTTGTTTTTAATCTAGAGGTGTCATCACAGTTCAGTGATTTAATGTGTGCCCTGTGCCACCCTCAGAGTGTATCTTAAGGCAAAATATACAATGCAGAGGGTAAAGAAAAAAGACCATTTTGCTATATCCAGTGGGTGGGAAGCCTTTTCAACATTAAAGGTTTAAGTTTAAAAGGGAGAGGGGAAGAATAAAGATTTTGTGTGTGGTGTGTGTGTGTGTGGTGTATGTATACATGCATCACTAATCTTTACGGGACCCTTGTTTCTCTTGTACCACCCCTGCCATTAATGGAGTAGATTGAATGTAGAGTAGCAATTATCCCATGCTTCATTATAGGCTTGGTTAGGTACTGTGTCACTCTATTCCATCTGTCAGAAAGCCAACGGGGCAGTAATTAGGAAGGAGATGTGTATTACAGGGACTACTCGTAACAAGCACATTTTTTTTAAACCTGCAAAAGTACATTTTTTAAAGGCAATGACTTAATTGATCAATTCAAAATCATGGGGCAAACAAATTAAACCAAAATGAGGTAGCTGCAACATTAGGCTGGAGTGTAATGACCCTCAGATAATCCAATGAAATAAGTGCAGTGGGAATAACAAATGACTGTAGTTTTTATTGCTACTGTAACCATTTACTTCATTGGTTTCCAGCCCAGTGCTCTTGGACTATTTCTATGTTGGCAAAATAAAGCAAATGGATAGTAAAGTCGTAAAATTTGGTACTTTCAACCTAAGCCTGCTGGATTATTTATGAAAAAGCTATTGAATCTTCTGGGCTGTTTTTGCCAATTATCTGCTCGGTGTCCATAAAGCCCTGGAGAGTGTTCTGGTCGGTTGAACTTTGTTAGCATAGGAAAAATTTAACATTTAATAGTAGCCTGCTGAGAAAGAGACTCTCCAGTCTCTCTCTTGGGAAGTGGTGGTCTCACTTCCTCATTCTAGAATTTATCAGGTGCAAAGGGAGACATCAACAGGAAACAAATTGAGTCTAGGATATTCAAACACCTGATTTTTTCCCCCCAAACCATCTAGCTTAGGTCACAAGGGAGCTCTCTGAGAATTCACATGGCTCTGTGAAAATTCATAATATGGCAGAAAAACCTCTGGCTAGTGTAAGATTGAACCAAGTTCAAGTGTTAGTTCTGTCTCTTCCTTGCTCTGGGATTTTGGACTTGTGACTTTTGTCTTGCCACTGGACTTCTGTGACTCTGGAAGAGAAAGTGAGGTGGATGACTTTGTGCAACTCTGCCTCATTTAATTCCAATTCACCAGAAAGTCAAGACATTATTGAACTTCTTCAAAATGAAGGACAAACAACCAACCAAGGTTGGGCACTGCATCCTCTTTATTTTATCCAAAGTTCCCTTCCAGTCAGCCTAGCTTTCTTCTTATCTTCCAATCCTGCCATTCTCATTCCTTTGTCTGAATCTTATTCTGCTCCTCTATCCAAATCCTACCCAATCTTCTAAATTCGTTTTATAGGGGGCAGCTGGGTAGCTTAGTAGATTGAGAGCCAAGCCTAGAGATAGGAGGTCCTAGGTTCAAATATGGCCTTAGACACTTCCTTTCCTCTGAGGATATTTCTCTAATAAGAATGTGGATAGGGGCAGCTGGGTAGCTCAGTGGATTGAGAACCAGGCCTAGAGACAGGAGGTCCTAGGTTCAAATCTGGCCTCAGACACTTCCCAGCTGTGTGACCCTGGGCAAGTCACTAGACCCCCATTGCCTAGCCCTTACCACTCTTCTGCCTTGGAGCCAATACACAGTATTGACTCCAAGACGGAAGGTAAGGGTTTAAAAAATAATAAAATAAATTCATTTTATACTCCCTCAGTAGGTTATAAGCTCCTTAATAATAATATTAACATGTATATAGTGTTTTAAGGCTAGCAAATAACTTTATGTATTTGTAAAGTGTTCATTTAATCCTTCGACAATCTTGTGAGACAGATGTTATTATTATAACCCAGCTTAATAGATGTAGAACCTAAGGCTGAGAGTTGATAAGTGATTTGCCTAGGGTCACACAGCTAGCAAGGGTCAGAGACTGAGTTTGAACTCAGATCTTCTTGTTTCTCAGCACTCTTTGCACTGTCACCTTGAGGGCAAGGACAATTTTGTCTTTGTGCCTCAGGCTCCTGGCTTACACATAAGCACTAAATAAATGCTTATTGAAAGAATGAATGACTATCAACCGAATGGGCATTTACTGAGTACTAAATACTTGTATTCTGCAAGACATAAATGGATCCCTCACAATATCAAAGCAAAAATGATATAGTCCTTGACCTCAAGAAGTTATATTTTATTAAAAGCAATATCATATATGCTGATGAAGCAGAGACAAAATTATTTATAAAGTAAATACAAAGTAATTTTGGAGAGAGTAGAGCAAAAGGATGTTTTTAACAGAATATATATGTCATAAGACATAATGACATTTCTGAAAATTGCATTGGTCTGTTGAGTCAATAGTATCTTTGGTTCATTTTTCTTCTGTTTATTAAATAGCTTGGGTTTTATTATTCTGGAAGCATAAAAATTCACTGTAATCACGAAGCACTTGGTGATGTAGTAGATAGAACAGTAAGAATAAGGAAGACATTAGTTTAAAACTGGCCTCAGACACTTACTGGCTATGTGACCTTGAGCAAGTCACTTAAATTTCATTGGCCTTAGTTTATTCAACTGTGAAATGGGATTATCATAATTGTGGAGTTGTGAGGATCAAATGAGATAATATTTGTGAAAAATGCTGAACACAGGGCCCGGCACATAGTAAGTACTATCCAAATTTTAAAAAATTTCCTTTTTCTAGTAAAATATTGATCTGCTTGTCATCACAAATTGGATAGCTTTTGACCTATTAAATGCAAGGCAAACTTTCTCCAAATTCTATTGGGAGAAATTTTGTTCCACTCCAAAACCCAAGTTAAGTATTTGAGAGATGACTGAGGTCGAATTTTCTTTAAGAGATGGTTTTTTTTTAGTCTGGATCCCTTTTTCTGAAGTATAGACTTCATAGAGATCAGGGCTGTGCCCTCCTAACATTCAATAACTCTAATTTCTTAAATTTCTGATTTGGTTCCCCTAAGCCCTTATCGATTTTTGTTGATAACTTGTATCTGCTTCCTAGTTATGTCCTCAGATCTCCAAGGTGAATAGGATTGAATGAACAGGTCACTTTTCACAGTTATGGAAGATTTCAAATACAGTGAAATTGCATCTTAAACAGGGGTTAGTTTGCTTAAAGTCAACCCATTAGGCAAAAATCTCAGAGTCTGAATTAGCCTTTCCTCAAAGTAGTTCTCCAAAGTAGTCCTCATCTAGCAGGTTGGAATAATGTAGTTAAGGGAGATTCATGAGCTTAATCCATAATTTTGGGTGAAGATGAACTGGAAGCTGGGTTCAAGATGTGGTTTCTCAAGACACCACTCTAGGTGTCTGGCCCTCCTTCCCTCTCCCACAGTCTGCCCACTAGAGGGGTGTGGAGGCAGATTCAAAGTTCCCATCCCAGGTTTTACTCCCAATCCTGTTTGTTGTGTAAAATAATAGATGGAATCATCAGCCCCATTTATCTTCTTATCTCTGTTTCTTGATTTTATATCTATGTAACTGGATTTGTGTAAGCTAAATGTATGTACCATGCACTTCCACTCTATATGCCTGGTGGAGAAAAACCAATGAAATTCAGAGAGGATACAAAGGGATTTACAAAAATAAAATGTCTTCTTTTTCTTTGGTTCCCAAGACTGTGTCTTTGATTGCACCTTCTCTCACCTAGCGCTTTATGTGTTGTAAAATGATCAACCTTTTGTAACAACTCTACTCTTAGAAGTGGCTAGCCCAGGAACTTGTTCTAATAATGGGGAATCCAAGAGAACATGCTTCTATTGGACATTATCAATGTTGCATGATTTGGACTTGGGAATATGAAAAATGCTATACTGAGTTAGATTAATGATTCAGCCAGCTCAGAATGTATTTAATCTTCTAAACCCTTTTTGAACCCAGACTTTTTTCTTTTTATAGTTTGTATGACCTCTGAGGATAAAATCAATCCTCCTTCCATTTGCTCCAAACAATTATTTTATTTGTTTAAGACTACAGAAAATTTCCTAGATATTTTATTCTATTCTCCATCTGCAAACTGAATAGAAACATACTTAGCATAGTGATACCCTAGGAGGGCAGGTAGGTTGTGTAGCATATATAGATCAAATGGGAACTCAGCTGCTTGGTAGCTATGTGATCCTGGATGAGTCACTTCACTTGGTTTGCCTCAGTTTCCTCATCTGGAAAATGAGTTGGAGAAGGAAATAGCAAACCACTCCAATATCTTTGTTAAAACAAACAAACAAACAAACAAACAAACAAACAAACAAACAAACAAACAAACAAACAAACAAACAAAAAACAGATGGGGTCATGAAGAATCAAACATGACCAGGCAGCAACAACATAGAGGATATAAAGTGCTGTAATAAATTTTTTTGTTTTTCACTGGACTCTCAGGGTCCAAGTCAAGGGACACATGACTTCAGTCAATTCAAGAGACTGGGTTATTACTGAGATTGTATTGTAAAGAAGTTTTTCCTTGTTTTTCTAGGAAGAATTAGAAATAGCTGGCATTACTTCAAAGTTTGCAAAGTTTTTTAGTCAGGATTACATTTGTTTATCCCTATTTTTCAGATGAAGAAATTAGGGCTCAGAGTGGTTAAGTGGTTTGTCCAGGGTCATAGAGATATTCTGTTTGAGGTAGGATTTGAACCAACATCTTCCTGATTCAAAGTCTTTTTTTTTTTATCCTGGGACTCCATTCTAGGAGCATAGGGCCACAACCAGTAGGCAATGGGTCGCTCAGGGTCACCCAGCTGGGAAGTGTCTGAGCCCAGATTTGAACCTAGGACCTTTCGTCTCTAGGCCTGGCTCTCAATCCACTGAGCTAGCCCAGCTGCCCCTACTTTAGGTTGCAGTTTCTTTAGCAGATGTAGTTTTTACAGGGTGGGGTTGCTAGCCCCACGCCCAACCCTCCTCCTTTTTCATCCTGGCTAGGGACCATCCTTGGCCCAGGAGTGGTAAGGGTGGGCAATAGGGGTCAAGTGACTTGCCCAAGGTCACACAGCTGGAAGTGTCCGAGGCCGGACTTGAACCTAGGACCTCCAGCTAGGACTCTACTACTCTAAGATATTTGTTCCCAATTCTGTGCCACCCCCAAGTCATATTAAAGTGATGCTCCGTAGTTGTGGCACAAATTAGTATTTTTTTAAAGGATTTTAGACAACCCACTCAATGGTTCAGTGAATGAATGACATTCTTCTTTAAAAGTTTCATTTGTGTTTTCCCTTTTCTCTAGGAAATTTGTCAATCCTTCAAAATAGCACAATCTGTAGGTCACAGAGAAGTTGTAGAAATAAGTAAGATGCCATGTTTTCAGTTATATCTTGACTATTATCTGACAGCTCTCTGGTGATAAATGAGGAAAAGCCCATAATGATTTGTTGGCTGCTCAGGAGAAAACTTATTTTTAACTTGCTAGTGGCTATAAAATGCCTACAGTTCAATTCTACCATTTAAATTATGCAAATGTATCAGAGTCTTTAACTCATAGTGAATAAGAATTAATATCTTCAGCGAGAGCTAAAATTCTAATTCAAATTAGAAATGTTACTCTCCTGATATTTAAAATAGAATAGACTGTCGGAATGGGAACAGAACTTGGAGAACGCCATTGTTCATGTAGGTCAGATCAGGCTGGACATATTAAAGTGGCTTGTTGTCTAAGGTCTCCCTGATATAAGGACCAGAATAAGAACCCAGGCTTGATGCCTGCCAGGCTAGTTGTCTTTCTACTTCCTTTCATTCAGGAAGAAAATAGTCAATCTAAGGCTTTTCAGACCGTGTATAGTTAAATTTATTTTAAGAGAGTTATTCAGCTGAAGAAGAGTAGAATTCTGACCTTCTAGGGAGTAAGACCCACAGGACCAGATTACAAATTTCAGCTACTGACATGGCATGTTATATGCCACATGTGCTAGACTGTCAGTATAAAAGTCAGGTTCTTGCATATGAAAGAGAGGGACTGTGGAGAATGGGGAAAATGCCACAGAATCAAGTTTAAAATGTCATTCTTAACACTTACGTATGTCTAGAAACAAATTATGGTGCACTGACTTTAAGGCATTTTTTTTTGGTCTAGAAATTTCCTATATGTATATATCTATATTTGTGTATATATCACTTACATTTTAATGTCATTTCATGCCCACGCTTCATGTTTGGAACACGAATTCCCATTTATGTGGTTCTGTCAGAACACTGGCATAATTACTCAAATAGAAGACATTCTATGAAATGAGAAATGATTTTCTACATGGGTTTTTTCCGCCTTAGCCCTATTTTACCGATATCTCTAGCCAGAGACGCATGTTGCCTGCATGTGGAAATAATGTCTAAATATAGATTTAAGGCATTTCCCGAGTTGTTACAAATTGTAATAGTGTAATTGTCCTCTCTGACTTAGCTCTAGCTACTTATGATAGAGGCCAGTCTTCATTTCTGAACATGAGGAGGGTTTGGAGAAGAGCAGCAGGGAAGATTCAAATCTTGAGATCAGACCTATAACAGGTATTCCAGAAGTCTTAGTTTCAGACGGTTAAAACTTAAAACTGGGCCTTTCCCTCAGTAACCTCATTCCTTTTACCCTAATTGCCATTTTCAGTACTTCATGCCCATGAAAGCAACATGATAACCTTGTTAAGACCTCTTTGTGGTGGGTCAATACCAAGACACCAATTTTGCAGGGTTTTACCGCTCATGAGCCTTGAACAACTAATTCATTTGCCGAGAATTCAGGGAAGATGGCAATGTCAGCTTTATGATCCAAACTGGTATCATTTTGCTAAATAAAACTGCCCTAAGACTCTTAAGACACCCTGCATAAAGTGGGTACATGTTAACTGGAAAATGGTTAAATAAATCATGATACATAAATGTAACAAAATATTGTTGCACCATAAGAAATAATTATTTTGAGCCATTCAGAGAATCATGGGAAAACTTGTATAAACCAATGCAAAGCAAACCCACTAGGACAGTAACATACACAACCGTTCCACAGTACAAATAAAAACAGAGTCAACTTGATCTCAAATCAAAATCAGTGCAGTAACCAATATTGAATTCAGTGTTCTGATGACTACTGAAAGTGGGGAACAAGGACAGATAGAGTTGCAGTATTGATTGGCCCTACTTGAATGATTTTCGTTGTTACAGGAGAGGGTTTGGGAGGTGTGGGGGGGAGGGGAAGAGAGAAAGTTTAGAGGCAAATAATTGTGACATAAAAAATATTCATTAAAAACTCATTTTTTTGCCCATCTCCTTTTATTTTTCCTAGAGTTTTACTTCTTTATAATATCCATCATAGCATAACATTCCCAGAATCTATTCACATATGAATGTTTTTCTCTAATTTAAAGGGATTTGGCACACTGATTTAAAAATATTTTATATATATATTCACAGAAGTCCAGGACACACCATATAGGGATTAAGGAGTTTGCTGGTGAGGTTGGCACAGGGTTAAATAATCAAAGCCTTTTCTGGGCATACAGTTAATCAAATAACATTTATTAAACACTTGCTGTTCACCAAGGACTGGGAATAGAAAGGAATGCAAAAAATAGGACTTGCTCTCAAGAAACACACAGTCTAATGGGGGAAATAACATATATATGAATAGCTAAGTACAAACAAAATTGTATATACATCTATATATTATATCTATATACATATAACATATGTTTGTATATATACACATATATTTTGAGGGTAATTTCAAATGGAAGACAGAAAGGTAAAGAAGGGCTAAGGAGGGCTTCTTACAGGAGACTGGATATTAGCTGAGACACAAAGGATGAGAAGAGACTGAGTTCTAGGTTTGGGGACAGCCAGTGAAAATGCTTGAGTTGGGAGATGGAATGTCACATGCAAGGAGGAATAGTAAATGTCAATGAATTGCAAAGTAGTTGCAGGAGAGTGAGATATAAGAAGAGGAAAAGTAGGAAGGCAGCTTTTAAAGGGCTTTAAATTTTATATTTGATTCTAGAGACAATAGGGAGCCACTAGAGTTTATTGTGAAGAGGACTGATAGGGTAAAATCTGGTTTTAAGAAGATTATGTCTGAGTGGAGGATGCAAGATGAAGGAGCAAGGAAAGACTTGAAAGCTCTTGCTTTAGACTAGTCATGAGGAGATGAGGGCCTGCACTAGGGTGGTGGCAGTATCAGAGAAGAGAAGGAAGTGAGTATATACAAGAAATGTTATGAAGGCACAAAAGACAAGACTACAACTGATTGAATGAAGGGGAGGTGAGAGAGGGACGCAGTGAGGACGGCATCTAGGTTTTGAGCCTAGATTATTGGGAGGATAATGGTACCCTCAATAATAGGAAGAAAGTTGGAAAGAAGAGAGTGGAGGGGAAAAAAAACGAGTCCAATTTTTGACATATTGAGTTTAAATGTCTATGGGACATGCACTGTATCACCACTCTCTTAGCTGGCCAGTGGCCAGACCTCTGGAGTCACAAACCTTTCTAGCCATGTACCTTATTCCTTGTCCTGGGTAAGTCCATGGAACTCAAGGCAGCGGGCTTCTTTTGTCTTGGTCCCACTTCTGCCCTGTTAGCTTCTGGCCAAAATTGTTCTCCTAAGGAAAATGAATGAACAAACAAACCTGATGAGGATTTAGAAGGAGTAACAAATTACTATCAACACAAAAAAAGTATCAAAAGGGTTTTTACATTATAAATAGTTACTCGATAAATTTAGTTGGTTGTACTGATATTCTTTTCTTTTTTAATTTTTACCTTCCATCTTAGAATTAATATAATGTATTGGTTCCAAGGCAAAAGAGGTAAGTGGTAAGGGCTAAGCGATGGGGATTAAGTGTTTTGTTCAGGGTCACACAGCTAGAAAGTGTCTGAGTTCAGATATGAACAGAGGACCTCCCATCTCTAGGACTGGCTCTCATTCCACTGACCCACTTAATTGCCTCCCCACCCAAGTTGTACTGATATTCAATGTTAATCATTTATTAAAAGACTATTTTAAAAAACTGTTCTTATCCGCATCTGAATTTCAATACAAGGTTGGCTCCAGGGCTACAGCCATAGAAATATCCTAAACTAGTACATATTGTAGTCACTCGAGAATATATTGATCAGAACCTTTCTTATATCTTTTTATATCCTCTTTTCATCTCCCCCCCCCCATCTCTTGTTGCTTTAATCCTTTTCCAGGCTATTTACCCTTAGTTCTTCCCATCTAGATCTGGCCAACCAGAAGTCTTCTGGATTTTGTCTTTTTAAAAAGAGACAGACTCCTTTATATAATAATCACTGACATTTTTATAGAACATTAAGCTTTGCAAGGTTTTTTACATACTTGATCTCATTTGATCCTTACAACCATGCTATGAAGAGGCTTTTTCTAATAATACTACAGACATTATTATCTCAATTTTCCTGAGTAGGAAATTGAGGCTGAGGCTGAGTCTGGTGCCTATTGTTGTAAAACTAGTAAATATCAGGTAGGATTGGAATACTGCCTTTTTTCCTGACTCCAATTCTAACATGCTTTCCACTATGCCATAATGTCTTTAAGCACAACTTAAAATTATGATACTCTCTCCTTCACCAAAATTTTCAGTGTGATCTGAAATTTCCATCTAGAACTACTCCCTTCCTCTTTTCATAGGAAGACTCCAACTTTAATTTGTTGGTCACTGTTACTTCCCAAGAACATTTAAATTAGAATTATAGGATATCTGCAAACCAATTACATGTTTGTTCTTATAGCCCCAATAAGATGAGGAATGTCCTTCTACCCATGGGTTCCACATTTTCTTTTTAATGGAATTATTACCTCTCTGTTAATGATGCTGAAGTTTTGGATTTAAAGTTCTCTTTAAATGAGATCTTACAAAGTGTTTTTTGCCACTTCCCTTCGTGAATAAGATATGCAGAAAATGTGACTGTTCTGACTTAAAGTGATCTAAAAGTAAGAAAAGTGGGAAAGTTCAAAATTAGACCTCTTCTACCTCTAGCTGGTAGCTGCTAAATACTTTTATAAAGACCTTACCCATTTTTTCTCATGTACATTCTAAGTTTATTCATCACCACATGAATAAATACTTTAATAAGTTATCACATATATGGTCCTTTATAGACAAGGTAAAAAAAAGTATAGTCCCTATTTTCTTGAAGCTCATGATTTAAAATACTTTATTGGGTACTTGGGAAAGCCTTTAGGGGGAAAAGTACATTATAGTAAGACCTCCATTGACTGAAATATCATTTCCTCCTCTGTAAAATGATAGGGATAGACTAGATTTCCAAGATTCATGTCAGGCAATAAAAACATTTATTGAATTCCTACTATGCACCAGGAACTGAGTTAAGAGCTGACTTTACAACAAAAGGCAAAAGATAATCTTGATCTCAAGGAGTTCCAAGTCAATGGGGGATCCTAAAGGTTCCTCTTAGCTCTAATTCCTGTTAATAGGAGAGGGTATTTCATCTGTTCAAGGTCATACAGGTAGTAAGTAGTCAAATTAGGCTTCATTTTCAGATTTTAAAGCTATCAACTAACACTATAAACTATCGAGGAGCAGGGATTTGATGTCAATTAACTGACAATAAGAAATGAACTCCTGGAGGGGAGGGAAGGAAGAAAGGACACAGGAAGATAATAAGGGAAAAGGCTACTATTAAAAAAATGGATTGAACCTGATGGCTGAGAGATAGCACTGAAGAACAAAATTTTAATTTTAGTATTTCAGAGGGATTTTTTTTAACAAAATCTCTTAGAATCAGCTAATGCCTGGGATTCCAAAACCTGATACAGAAGGTTAGGTTTTCCATATTCCTTGACCCTTCCCTGAAGGTTGTTTGTTTGTTTTTTACAAATTTCTGATATCAGCTTGCTTTATTTTAATAAAAATTCAAATATAGAAATAAAATCCTGGTTAATTAAGAGTTCCATTAATTATGGGCTAATTAAATGTTCCATTTGTTAATTAAAGGTTCTTATTAATAAGAGTTTCACTGAAATGTTAAGTCAAGGATAGGTGTATTTTGTTTGGAATTATGGTTAAAGAGGACCAGTGATGGTGATCTCAGCATGAAAAGGATAGATGTCCTCTTTCAGATTAATTGTCTCTTCAAATGGATTCTTCTCTTTTTCTCAAATAATTTTTTTTTCTAAAGTAGAAAAATTAGTTTTATACAAAGTCATAGTTAAAGAAGGAAGAGGAGGCCTCTTCTGAAGATTTTAGGAAGCTGCCAGGCAGGTAACAGTGATCTGGAATGGCTAGAGGAGAGAACTTTCTGCAGAGGTTCAATTTATAATGTTACCTGGAGTTGAATATAATATTCTCCTTTCTTAACATCCAGAATTTAAGAATACTAAGAAAGGGAAAGCTTAATCAATTTATTCAATTCATTGTCTTTTTAAATTGAACATATGGGTTGATGCAGACACCATTTGGATGTAGACTCTTAATGACCACCTTAGAACAATTATCAATAATATGGAAATAGGTCTTGATTGATGACACATGAAAAAACCAGTGGAAATGCAGGTCAGCTACTAGGAGTTGGAGGGGGGGGGGTTTAGGGGGAGAGAGAGCAAGAACACGAATCATGTAACCATGGAAAAAAATTTTCTAAAAAATAAAAAAAAAAGTCAGTTGGCCCCAGGTGCCCTAGCTTTTCTACTATAGATGGGGAAATATCCTATGAGTTGGAGGAAATGACAGAGCTGCCTAGAGAAACTGAAGTAAATAATATCCTGGACAGTCTCTGAAAAACCTCTGTATTGTATTATATATATAGTTCCACTTAAGGAATTAAATTGCCTAGGATAATAGGATAATAAATAACTAACATTTATACTGTAAAAAAAAAATAAAAAAATAAAAAGTAAAAAATCCATGAGGCAAAACAGAAATAGTGGAATATGTATTTTTATTTCAAAATAAAATTATAATAATTACTTGTAATTATTTGTATTTAAAGTTTACTTGCACAGAGAAACTATAGTTAAATTATACTAATATTAATTTTAAAATTATAAAATGATTATTGTATCAACTGCTACAATTGATCTACCTGATCCCACTAATGTTAACACTTTTATTTTCTGGGTCTGTTGAACTAAATTTGGAAAGACCAAAAAGAGCTATTCTGTTTAATCTTCTCTTGAGTTTTGATTTCTCAGTTTCCATTTTTCTTCTTTTGTTAGTCTATATCCTTTTTTTCTTCTAGTTTTGGTCAAAGAATCCTCAGGCTTGAAAAGAGCTTCTAAATGTCATCTAATTCATTTCCCTCAACTCAGGCAGGCAGCTGCCCTCCTGACTTTTCCTTAACAGGGAGTAGAAACAGAATG
Source organism: Gracilinanus agilis (assembly GCF_016433145.1). NCBI lineage: Eukaryota > Metazoa > Chordata > Mammalia > Didelphimorphia > Didelphidae > Gracilinanus > Gracilinanus agilis. Next base: position 298,479,508 of record NC_058132.1, read on the forward strand.
TCTACAGCCTCTTCATTAAATGTTGTTTCTCACAACTACAATGGGGGATTAGTTAGGGATGGCTGTGAGTCTCAAATACACATTGTACATCTTACTTTCTCCCAGACCAAGGAGTGGATATATAGCTTTGGAAGTCATGTCTAATTCAATAGCCAGACTAGGGTGAATCACTCTTTTTCTTTAAGTTTTCAAAAGATTGTAGGATCATTGCTTTAGAGAAAGGGGAAAAAAGGAAGAGAAAACTTAGAGATAGTTTAAATAAAATCTCTCCTTTTAATGACAAGGAAACTAGACCCAGAGAAAGGACATTACTTATCTTCTAAGGTCACACAGATAGTAATGACAATGACACTCAAACCAATGTTTTTCCCATTGTAACACATCACTATGCCCACTCATTTGGTTAGAGACAGTTGTCTTTCCTTTGTTCAAGGACCTTGAATGGCTTCCCTTTGCCTCTAGGATCAAATGCAAATTCCTATGTTTAACATTTAAAGCCTCTCCCAATCTGTCTTTCTAGGTTGATTATACATTATTCACCCTCTCACACACTCTATTCCCCTCTATATTTGTCTACATCCTGTTCCCTACATTAAACCTCTTGCCCTTAAGATTTTGCACAGGTGTTTTCCTCAGTCTAAAATTCTCTCTCTTCTTACCTCCATCTTTGTAGCCTCTACTACCCTTTTCAAGGCATAGTTCAAATGCTTAGCTCTTCCATAAGAAACGCTTTCTAACTGCAACTGCCTCTCACTATTTTGCATTTATTTTACATATATATTAGATATTATCTACAAGTCACTGTGTATCTGTTGCTTTCCAATAGAATCTCAGCTTCTTCAAGGCAGAAATTGTTTTGTTTTTGTCTAGCACAGGGTTTGGGTTTCTCATGTACATAGATACTCAGTAAGTGCTTTATAAGTGAATTGAATGAATGAATCTTCCTAAGAGGTAGGAGGGAATGAAATTCAAAGATAAACCACTGTTTCATACAGAAGGAAAACCACAGGAGAAGCTAACTTCCTAATGTTATGGGGGTGGGGAACCCCTGGATTCAGGAAGGAAACCTTTCTCAAGAATGAGGGGACTCCAAACTTAGCTTAAAAATAAAAAGAAAGATTTATTAGTAAGGTAAGATTAATGGCCAGCAAGACAGCATGAGTGTGAAATGCCAGAAGTCGATCCCAATAATGAGACTGAGGCCAGCAATGCAAAATGCAAAGGGATTTTTATTGTCTAGCTCCAGTTAGGGTCTCACATGGAAAGGCTGGTGTGTGACCATGAGCTGTGCCCAGGTGAGTTTTTATAGAGTGGTAGGCAGCAGGGGGTAGAATAGGGGGAGGTTTTCAAGGCAGGAATTCCTTCAGATAAGGGGGAGAGGTCTGGAAACCAAAGGTCTGTAAGTTAGGAATTCCTACAGACAAGCCTGTTTCACTATAATGTTATACAGGGGTCTGGATTTTTAATTATGACTCTCTCTAGGTTTCACAAGTGGAGCAACCCTGAGGGGCGGAGGACGGCATGGCAGCATGAGTGGAACAACTCTAGCAGTTGCTCCCTGAAAGCTTCAGTCCAGGGGTTCTTATATTCTTTACAACAGTGAGCATGTGTACATGACTTCTTGAATTCCAGCATTCTGTGGGTGGGGGTCGGCCTGAGATCTTCAGGGCTTAGGCTATCAAGGTATGGCCAGAAGTTATATCTCTTTGTCTATCTCAACCTAAAGGACAGTCTAAGGATAATGGTCTTTTCCTTGGGAGTCACAAGGACAGGAAGGGGGAAGGGAATTTCCCTGTTCATAGCCTGCCTGAGTTAAGAGGTACAGGGTTTCTGCCATCTCTGCACAATGCCCATGTCGTTAATTTGGAGCAAGTGTCATAGATTTTTGGTTTTGATCACAAGAACTACTGGATGAGAGAGTGTGCATGGCTCAATAAAGGCCCTCAAAATTGTTGGGAAAAGCCATTCACAGCACTGCATTCAGATTGTGTGAGTAGTATCAACCTTTTTTGCAGACACATAGAGCAGCTTGTTTTCAGTCTGCTTCTTGGGGATATGACTGAGACTGAATGAGATAATGCTTTCCTAGTGGTTTGAAGTTCTGGTTTAGAACTTTAGGTTCTTTGGAAAAAGAACTAATGGAGCATAGGGAGTCACTACTATTATAATGTCTTTTCTTTTTTAAAAAAGAGCCAGGCCTAGAGACGGGAGGTCCTAGGTTCAAATCTGGCCTCAGACACTTCCTAGCTGTGTGACCCTGGGCAAGTCACTTGACCCCCGTTGCCTACCCTTACCACTCTTCTGCCTTGGAGCCAATACACAGTATTGACTCCAAGACGGAAGGTAAGGGTTTAAAAAAAAAAATCCATATCTTCCATCTTAGAATTAATACTGAGTATTG
>NC_058132.1:298482274-298534641 GCF_016433145.1 Gracilinanus agilis
TTATTATTCCTGTTGACTCCTTAGGAGCACAGGGCCGCAACCATCTCACGCCAACGGACTCTGTTCTGGGCAACTTCCCCCAGCTGGGCCCATGTCATTCCGACCGTTTTTGTTTCATTTTCAGCAGATCTTCACCAGGTCTGTTTTGGTCTTCCAACTTTCCTCCTCCCTGAAGGGTTCCAGCTCAATGCTTGTCTGGCTACATTGTCTTCAGGTTTTCTTAGCGTATGTCCTATCCATTTCCACTTACGTTTCTTTATGTCCTGACTAATGGGATACTGGATTGTTCTTTCCCAGAGACTAGCATTGGAGATCTTTTTTACCACTCCAAAAATGTAGCATCACCACTCCCTACATAGTAGAATATGGACAATTAATATTGGATTAGAATAGTTTTGTGAAATAATTTTCCCTTTAGCCCTTCCATACCACCCCAAGAATAGTCTGATTTTAGAGTTAGTCTGAAACAAGTATTTGCCCCAAGCTATGAAACTGGGTTGAATTGTCCTTTCTTTTGTTTAGATCTTAAAAGGATAAAAAAGGATTAAGGGCAGGGCTGGCTAGCCTTGGTGAACTGGGGGCCCATTTGAAAAATTAAGTAAGCTCTGCAGCCATGTTGGACTGATCAAGTCACATGGTGAGGAGAAAAAGGAGTGTTGGCATCTTCTTTCTATGGAAAAAAGACCTGCTTCTTTCTGTGATGAGGGAAGAGTTGTGGTCACTAAGTTCACCTCCTCAGTGGCTATTTACCAATCAGAGATATCTTGGGATACCAAGGAAAGGGACTTAGTGGTGGGGTCACAAAGGGTATAGAGCCATGTTAGTGAACCTATGGCACATATGCTGGAATGTGCCAGAATGTGCCAGAAGAGGCTGCTCCCTTTTCCACATGCACCTGAGGACATTCCTCACATCACCTGCCCCTCTTCCCAGCAGTCCAATGAGAGTGCTTCCTCCCTCCCCTACCTGGGATAAGGGCAAGGGGCTCATATGCGACATGAGGGTTCAAGTTTGGGCACTCATTCTCTAAAAAGGTTTACCATCACTGGTATAGAGGTACCTACTCAAGGGATATTCAGATTCTTTTGCTCTCTTAGGTGTCCATTCAGATTGTGGAGGGAGTCAACTGGCCAGTTTAGGATATCTTGATCAGTCAGTTAATAAACTACTTTAAAATTAAGAATTATTGCCTCAAGAATTTAAATCATTACAAGGGGAATCAAATGTAAAATCATCTCTTTGGCAACCAGAATCCTGCATAATTACCTTTCCAGTTTTCTTATATTCCCCTTTCCCCCACATACTTTGCATTCTAGTAACAATAGCTTCCTTGTTGTTCCCTGAACAAGACACTCCATCTCTTAATTCTAAGCCTTTTCAATACCTTTTTTCCATACCTGGAGTTCTTTCCCTCCTCATCTCTCCCTGGCTTCCCTGGCTCCCTTCAAGCCCTAGATAATATCCTACCTTCTTCATGAAGCCTTTCCCATTTCCCTTCATTCTAATGCCTTCTCTCTGTTGGTTGCCTCCAGTCGATTCTATATATAGTTTGTCTGTACATAATTGTTGACCCCATTAGACTACGGGCTCCTTGAGAGCAAGAATTTTTTTAACCTTTTTTTAACCTTTTTTTTTTTTTTTTGCATTCCCAGTGCTTTGCACTATATCTGGCACATAGAAAGCACTTAATAAATGGTTACTGCCTGACTAATTAACTCCCCTCCAGGTATACTACAATCCAGCCAGATTAACCTACTTGATATTCTTCATTGATGACACTCCATCTCTTGCCTGTGTGCTTTTGCATTAGCTGTCTCTCATGCCTGAAATAATTTTCTCCTGACCTCTGCTTAAGTTTCCTTCATGGGACTCCCTCAGATGATGTCTTCTGATTTTCCCTCTTCTAGTGCTTACTAGTGCCTTCCCAACAAATATTACATTGTGATTATTTTGTATCTCTTTTGAATATACCCATATATATACATCCATGTTGTCTCACTCAGGTAGACAGTAAACTTCTTGAGAGCAGGTACAATTTTACTTTTGTTTGTTGTATTTCTAGTGCCTAGCACATAATCAAGACCTTGACAAACCATGTGTTAAATCTTGCTTTGGTATCAGAGGAGAAGCAGGAAGTAGCTAGTGAAGTTTGAATGTGGGAGAAAAAAAGGAAAGAAAAATACAATGGCCTCTCTTGGTAGCAGTGGCTATCTTAACTGGTGTACTTACTTGTTTGTCTCTCTGTGCCTTTAAGTACTTCTTAATCTGTTTTCCTGGAGTAGTGGAATCAGCAGGGAGAAATCCCTTATTGTTTTTTACCAGTCTCCCAAAATAGTTCTCTGGATTTGGATTTAGTTGGAACTTCAACATCCCTAAAGTGATGTCAGTCTGGTATATTCATCCTACCAGAACTGATTTATTTTCTTTGATTGTAGAGAGCGAGAGACTTCCCCAATACTTCCTTTTTTCTAATTCCATTTTTTCCTTGATTCCATTTATATATACTTAACTTGATTCCACTTATATATTCTTAGGAATATTACTCGCACATTCTTCTTCAACTTCCAACTAATCAAGAAGATTGTTCCTGACATAAGCCTTTCAGTGGATCAGTGATAGGAGGTGGAGGGGAGTCCATATCTGTGGCCCAAAATGGATCAGGTCTAGGCTTAGCACTGGGTTTCATTCTGAACTTTTCCAAGTTTGCAAGCTACTTTGGTCTTTAGGAGATTTAGGTGGGGACATAGAAAAACTCAAGACCAGAAATATCTTTTTCATCTTGTTGAGTAGGTAAAATGGTTTCATTACCTTAGTTCAGTGATAGGCAAACTACAGCCTGTGGGCCAGATGCAGCCCACTGAAATGTTCTATCTGGCCCTGCGACATTATTCCTAATCTGACAAATACAATGAGTAGAATAAAATACAATGAAACTTTGAAAGAGTTGCCTTAGAAACAGACTGACAGATGAGCATTTCCTTTCCTTTGGCCCCCTGTTTAAAAAGTTTGCCCATCACTGCCTTAGTTCATTATGAAGAAATCATCCTTATATAACTATTGCTTACTGTTTTAAAATTTCTATCTTTAGAGCAGGAGCTCTTAACCTGTTTTGTGTCATCATGAATCCCTTTGGCAGTCTGAAGAAGCCTCATGGACTCATTTCTAAAATGCATAAAATAAAATATATAGGATTACAAAAGGAACCAATTACATTGAAATGGTTATCAAGATATTTTTTAAAATCACACAGGGGTTTGCTAACCTGTCTACTAATCAAATGGCTTCAAATAGCAAGCATTTATTAAGCACCTTTAGAAATTGGTATGAAGGGTTAGGAATGCTAAGGGGAAGAATAATTTGGGATTAGTGGGTCTGAATAATGTACCCAGATAACTAAAGAATAATCTGAGAACTCTGGTACCGGAAGAGTTAGGGATGGAGTCTTACCCACTGCAGAGTGAAAGGGTACATAAAAGAAGGCAGAAAGACACCAGAGACCATTCAAGAACTACCTAGTTATATGATAATCACCAAAATTTTGAGTTGGAGGAAAATTTCAGTTTTCATGCTTGGCATCATAGATCACAGGATTTAGACCTGAAAAACAACTTGAGATAATCTAGTCTGACTCCTTCATTTTATTTTACTTTATTTTAAAAAGTTCTCTCATTGTCTTTGTTTTCGCTTTAGTCATTTCTGAATATACATTTCCTGAACTTCCCTCTTCATGCCACCACCCTCTATATAATTCACTTATGTCCCTGCTCCTATATATTGAAAAAATGGAGATACTTCATTCTTTATTCTCCACAGTCCCTTCCTTTTACCAAGAAGAAAACCTGTTTGAGTTCTCCAGACCAAGAGAAGCAAAGTGACCAATCTAAGGTCTCAAAGGCAGGTTCTCTGACTGTGGTCCTCTTTCCACCATGCTATGCCAATTTGGAGGAGACCATAGAAACATTTAAGTCAACCCCAGTTAAATTAATTCCATATTGCCTCTACTTAAAACCCTACCTCAGCAAGAATTTCCTCTACAATGATGCCAATCAGTCATCCTCTTGTTTCCACTGGAAGACCTCTATTGAGGCACTATGGTGTAATGGATAGGCTGTAGTACTTGGGGTTAGAAAGATCCTTCTCTATATACCCACTCTGCCATTGGATATGTGACCATGAACAAGTCACTTAATATTCCTAAGCCTCAATTTCCTTATCTGTAAAATGGGGAAAATAATACCTGTAGTATATAATTCAAAGAGTTGTTTTGAGACCCAGATAAGATAATGTATGCAAAGCGCTTTGTGAAACTTAATGAGCTGCTATTAGCTATTATCACTATCATCATTATGTTTACTGGTAATCTTCTTCCCAATGTTCCAACCCTCTCATTCTTTTTGAAAAAAAAGGATTTTGTTGACTGCTTTACCTTTTGGTGGGATACATACACAAAGGCAGAGAAAGACCTTGCTAGTATTATGCCCAATCCACTATTAAGTATCCATAAATACAGTAGGTGTTCACAACTTGATCCTTTAGTTTTCATCACTGGCTACAAATTTAAGTCATTTGCATAAATAATAATAATGAATATTTACATAACACTTTAAGGTTTGCAAAATGCTTTCAAAAATGTTTTATTCTCACAACAACCCTGGGAGGTAGGTGCTTTGCCCTGTGCCCTAAAGATCTTGGGATATTTTTATGTGATGTGCTGCTGAAATCTCCCATGTGTTTTCTTCCCCATTAGAATGTGTGCTCCTTTAAAGTAGGGACTCCTAATTTTCTCTTTGTCTTTCTAGCACTTATCCAAGTGCTTTGTTTATGAGAAATGCTCAATAAATGCTTTATTCATTCATTATCCCCATTTTGTAGATGAGAGTAAGTTGAAGTGACTTGCCCAGGGTCACATAGATAGTAACTGTCTTAAGCAAGATTGGAACTTAGGTTTTCCTCCAGGTCCAGTGTTTTATCTGCTGTGCCACATAGCTACTGAAACCAGAAGGGTCTCTATTATGGAATATTTTAATACTTTGATGAATCAAATATTAACCATTAAATTTTGAATTCTTTTGATGAATTGCTAGGAGTGCATATTTTAAAGTTAAGTAAAAGATGGAAAAGCAGAAAGAAGTCCATCATAACTCTCGTTTTGAATTTCACTCTTCTATTAAAATAGGCAAATAGTTTAGAATTTAGAAGATAAAAATAAATTAGGCTGGAGTAATAAGAGCTGAAGTCCCACAAGTGCATAAAATGGTCAAAGTCTAGCTATTCAACTCAATAACAACTATGAGAAGGTTTTACCATGCACTGGGAGGAGGGAGGAATTGATGTAAGAAGTTGACTATCTATGCAGATTTTAATGTCCCACCTTTGGAGCTGAAAATTAATGCTTTCCACTAATTACACTTCTAGGTGCCCGATCACATTTGTAAATAGCACCCAACACCCTTAAAATAGGGTGCAAATATGACAACTTTTAACTATTTTTGAGGAAACAGTGATTGTGTCTGAAACAAGAACAATTGAAATTCAAGACAATGTGGCCATTATGAAACTATAGAGGGCAGTGGATGGTAGCTGGCCTGTCTGTTCCTTCATAAAACTCTCCCCCTTCCCCAATCCCTCTCCAAAATTGTCTCTTGCTTTATCAGGGGAGGGTAGACAAGGAAGTAGCCTGGGGTAGATTGCTTTTTTCTCCATTAGGTTTCTTTGGACTCATCTGCATTCCAGTATAACTGCTCAGCAGGATTCTGGGTACCCAGTTGGGTCTGCAGATCGGGCTATATTGTTTATATCTTTCATCTCCTTCCTTCCAGCTCCTTTCTCTCAAACATTTCCACCTTTACTCCAAGACAGGAGCAAAGTACCAAGGAAACAACTGAGTAAGCAACATTTGTTGTGCTTCTTCCCGACCAGAATCTAGGCAGTGTCCTAGATCTCATCATAGTCTCTGGAGTGAATGTTTTAAGATTGTCACATGGATGGCCCAAAACATGAGCCTGCCTGATAGTCTACAGGTCAGAGCCCCAGCCTGTAAATCAAGTAATATAGATTCTATTTCTAAATTGATGGGGCAATCAGTAAGGGACCTTGGATGAACTTCTTAAACGCTTGCATTTAAACTTGTTTAAAAAGCTAGATACTTCCCTCCCCTCCTTCCCTTCTCCAAACAACTCTGCTGGTAAAGGCCCTCCAAGGGATTTATGACCTGATATGCAAAGAACTTTGAGTGCCTGAGAGGAAAGATGCTATGTAAACATAATATATTATTAATAAAATGCTAAATATAGCATCATACTTCTTTGCTAATAATAGCCACCTCTGCTGTGCTATCAGATAAGTGCCAAGGTACAGGCTGACAACAATGTTAGAGGAAGCCTGACAGTTCCTTTTAAATTTACAGTTTCAGAAGGAAAATTAAAAATGTAAAAAGAGCTCCGACAGGCTCTTGGATTATAAAGGATTAGGTGACTCATTTTTTAAAGAGAGACAGAATTTCAAGCATCTTGGATCAGAAATGGATCTTAAGACATTTTCTGCTTTGATTCTTTGCTTTACAGAAATAGTAGTGGATATATAGTCAGAATAGAACAGGTGTGCTTTCTTTTATGTAAGAGGGAAGTTCTTTGCTAAGTGCAAAGTCAATTTCTCAAAATCAAATTGTAGGGGGCAGCTGGGTAGCTCAGTGGAGTGAGAGTCAGGCCTAGAGACAGGAGGTCCTAGGTTCAAACCCGGCCTCAGCCACTTCCCAGCTGTGTGACCCTGGGCAAGTCACTTGACCCCCATTGCCCACCCTTACCAATCTTCCACCTATGAGACAATACACCGAAGTACAAGGGTTTAAAAAAAAATTTTAAAAAAAATCAAATTGTAGGCCTTTATTGACTTATACTTCATTTCAAAGATCTCTTTAGAATTTCTGATTGATCTTCAGTAGACAATTGACTCCTAACCCTTTGACTTTAAGGTTCTCTAATCTTCCTTTTCCTAGATTGTTTCATAAACGATTTTTAAGAACTCATTAGCAATTTAGTACAATCTGAGGTTATCAGGCATAGTGATAATCTACAGTAGTAGGCAGCCTCTCTCATTTAAACCTTTAAGTATTGCCTTTTGCAAAGGAATCCCTTCATGATGCAAAAATAATTCCATTATCTTATTTGTATCATTGTGTGTGTGTGTGTGTGTGTGTGCATTTTTAGGGTGATAGAGGGAAGAAGGGTTCATTTCTTCAGTACAGGGAGTTCCCAGTTTATAAACTCCTTCCAGTAGTGGAGATCAGTAACTTGTCTTTAATTTACAGATTTAGAGAATTGCCTGGGGGTATTGCAAATAAGTTATTTACTTAAAATCACACAGCTAGTATGTGCCAAAGTCAGAAATGAATCCAGCTCTTTCTTATGAAAAAACTGGCAATCAATCTATTACAACACACTGTATTTGTATATTTAGATGGGAGTATATCTAAATGGGGGCAGCTGGGTGGCTCAGTGGATTGAGAGCCAGGCCTAGAGACTGGAGGTCCTAGGTTCAAGTCCGGCCTCGGACACTTCCAGCTGTGTGACCTTGGGCAAGTCACTTGACCCCTATTGCCCACCCTTACCACTCCTGGGCCAAGGATGGTCCCTAGCCAGGATGAAAAAGGAGGAGGGTTGGGCGTGGGGCTAGCAACCCCACCCTGTAAAAACTACATCTGCTAAAGAAACTGCAACCTAAAGTAGGGGCAGCTGGGCTAGCTCAGTGGATTGAGAGCCAGGCCTAGAGACGAAAGGTCCTAGGTTCAAATCCGGGCTCAGACACTACCCAGCTGGGTGACCCTGAGCGACCCATTGCCTACTGGTTGTGGCCCTATGCTCCTAGAATGGAGTCCCAGGATAAAAAAAAAATATCTAAATGACTTTTTGTGTAATTAAGATAGAGATGATTATTTTTCTCCCTATTTTATCCATATTCCTTTTGGAAGCTCTCTGAACCCAGTGAGTTTTTAAAAACTGAAGAAAACTCCAAATTTAGATTGGAACATTCTGATTTTGGTTTCCAGAGGAGAACAAAAGCTCTTTTGCCTTTATGGCTCTTGTACTCAAAAACTAGCCATTCTACTAGTTTCTTGAGGAAATAGAGTTGGCTAGGCAATAGCTAATCTTTTAGAATTTGTTAGAAGCCATTTTTTTCATATAAGTTCAAGATGAAATGATAGTTTGATAATTATCCCAGTGATTTTGCACAATACATTCCCTGAAAATGGAAATAAATTTTGGGAATCTAGACTTGGATCTTTTTTCTCCCTGCAGGACCAAATTATTTTCAAGTACGGGTATATTTCCCCCAGAAATATATTAAATGAGTATCCATATTTTTCTCCTTTCAAAGTGATCTCAGTTTAGGGTTATAGCCCACATTCTGGGAGCAGCCTGGCAGACCTTATATATTAAGAGTAATGTCCTACTTCTCTCATCATTCTTCACCAAACAAAAGACTTTGGGAAAGAAGTGGTTTCTACATAATAGAAAATGTTTGGTGCATACATAGAGTTGAGACTAGACATAGACCTCAAAGCAGATAGTTGCCTAGGATGCATCCCATGATGAGCTGGAGCAGGGTTAGGGGAAGAGGGCAACAAAGGGATAGTTTAAAAAATATATTTTTGTAAATACACATTGGAAGCAGCATATTAGATAGAACACTGGGCCTATAATCAGGAGGACTTGAGTTCAAATCCAGCCTCAGACACTATGTGACTTTGAGCAAGCTATTTAACCCTGTTTACCTCAGTTACCTTATCTATAAAATGAGCTGGAGAAGGAAATGGTAAACCATTTCAGTATCCTTGCCCCCAAAAGCCCCACATTAGGTCATAAAGAGTCCAACATGACTGAAATAACTGAACACCAAATATACATTTATTCTCTCAGAACATTCTATTGTCCATAATACAAATTTTAATTACATTATAAATGGACTCACATGTTTAGCAAGGATCAAAGTCTCCAGTGGAAAGTAATAAACTGGAAATGCTATTTTAAAATTCAACAGATAAAAGGCAACAAGGGTTATGAATTATGATGTGGGTACACAAATTCTTTAGCCAGCTTGAGTGTATTCATTACAAGTAAAACCAGAATCTTATAGTTAGAAGTGACCTCAGGTCATCCAATCTTACCTATTCTTGAGCAGGCGTTCCCTCTACAACAGTGATTCCCAAAGTGGGTACCACTGCCCCCTGGTGGGTGATGCAGTGATCCAGGAAGTGGTGATGGCCACAGGTGCATTTATCTGCCTTATTAATTGCTATTAAACTTTAAAAAAATTAATTTCCAGAGGTGCTAAATAATATTTTTTTTCTGGAAAGGGGGCAGTAGTCCAAAAAAGTTTGGGAACCATTGCTCTACAATATATTTGACCAAGAGGTTATCTAGATTCTGCTTAAAGACCTCAATGTTATTTTTATTATCTCAGCTATGCCTTGTTCACTAAATTTCAGGGCTACTGTTCTCATTTTTCATATTCATATTCTTTATACTGTTTCCAGTGCCATGGAAGTGCCACAGATTTTTTTCCCCTTTTCCCTTCTCTTTAGGCTTTTGGAATTACTTCTAACTTATTCTATCTTTTTGATCCTTCAATTTCTTCTTCCTTGACCTGGTTTCACAAAGCTGCTGTCCATGGTGCTTCCTCTGTCCTATTGAATTTTCTTTCGGGACCCTGGATCTCTCTGCTTTATGTGAACAAGTCCCAGTTTGGAATTCTTTACTCTATTCTTTTTCAGGGAAAAGCATGTTGTTGGTGCTTACTAGCTACTTGTTCATCATCTGATTTTTGACCTCCTTTTACATTTAAAGGCAGCTAAATGTCACATTAAATGGAGAACTAGAGTTGAAATCAGGAAGACCTGAGTTCAGACCCTGCCTTGGACCTTACCCTTACATAATCTTGTATTGATTGATTTATTTAATTTATCCCTCTATTTCATCAACTATAAAATTAATAATATATTAGAAGCTCCTATCTACTAAGGTTGTTGTGAGAATTAAATGAAATGATAATTGTAAAGTACTTTGGAAACTTCAAGTGCTACATAAATATTAGCTAGCTATCAATTACATTCAAGTGTATCTTCTTTCCTGTGTCTCATTACAAAGGTCTGGCTTAGGTGGAGCTTTCAGCCCACTTGGTGTGTACTGTTCTCATGCTTTTATTCTTCTTAATCATTATTAAATTGTCCTTTCCTTTTTTTCCACCTTACATCTTATTCTTTTTGAAATTACTATAAAGCCTGTAACTATATTGGTTTTTTGGGGTTCACTTCTGTGTTTTAAAAAGCATTTAGTCTGAATAGCAAGAAATCTGAATTTGAGAGGCTATGGATTGTAATTCCATGAAACAGATGCTAAGAAGCTTACTTTGCTTTGCTAAGATGATTAAGAATTCTATCAGTTTAAAAGACTATCAGGGGGACAGCTGGGTAGCTCAGTGGAGTGAGAGTCAGGCATAGAGACAGGAGGTCTTAGGTTCAAACCCGGCCTCAGCCACTTCCCAGCTGTGTGACCCTGGGCAAGTCACTTGACCCCCATTGCCCACCCTTACCAATCTTCCACCTATGAGACAATACACCAAAGTACAAGGGTTAAAAAAAAAAAGACTATCAGCATTTCCTAATCTAATTTAATCGTGTAACATTATCGTGCTTGGACTATACCAACGGAATCCCTGGATTATAGTTGAGGAAGTCTAGGCATATGAAATACATATTTAATTGTGTATGTCAATACAACTTTATATGCAGATCTATACATATACATTCATGGTTTTCCTATTAATCATAAGGCATTCAGGCTACTGTTAAAATCACTGGATTCTCTGAACACAAACTGTGTCAAATAAGTTGAATTATGGGGAAACCAAATGAATTTTTTAAATTTGCCACATATAAGGATAATGAACTGATAAAATTAGAATGACTGTTGTCTTTTTGCCTCAGCCACAACTTGTGATATTTTATTCCCTAGTTCTTGAACCTCTCCTATGCCATTCTTTTTGCCTTTAGCACACATCTTCTCTCTTCATTTTATTCTGAAATTAGCAATGCTATATTTTCTTCTTTTCTACATAGTATTAGATTTCCTTTATTAAACACCTTCCTTTGGGCTCCTTCATGAAGAGTAGTCTCTAAGGTCATATATTACTCTAGCTTAGCATGATTCTCTTACTAAGTCTATTTCCCAATTTTGGATAATTCCTATCTTTCACCGTGTCTGCCCCACCTCTCTTGTTACTAAACCCACTGGATGAAGTCACATAATCTTGCTAACAGGGTCCAACAAAATTGTATCTTATCTAAAATTGACTGGGCCCTCATTGCTATATGTTAGTCCCTTTCTTCTTTCTCCTAGATACCCATACTGCCCTTCTTCCCCTCCCTTATAGCAGAGGACTCTGATTTATATTTTACTGAAAAATTAGAGCCAATTCTTTTGAGTTCCCTTTTCTGCCCAATTCCACACCTCATACCTGCTTGATGCCATTCCTTTACTTTCTCCTTTTTGCTATAGTTGTAGAATAAGAGGTACCCCTTCTCCTTGTCAAGGCCAGCCCCTCCACATGTGTCCTTGACATCATCTCTTCTTGATCCCTTAGTTATTTGATTCCCCCTCTCTTCATCTCCTTTCCTTTGTCCCTCCTTGTTTCTTTCTCACTCCTTCCTCTATTGGCTCTTTCCTGGCTGCCTAGCCCAGTTCTCCATCCATTAAGTCTTCACTTGATTCAAACAACCCCTTAATGTATTTTCCTATACCTTTCTTCACTTTCACAGCCATATTCCTGGTAAAAACTGTTTATTCTCTCAACTTCCTTATCTTCTCACTTTTTAACTCCATTCAGTCTGGCTTCTTAAACTCATTGCCAAATGGACATCCTCTTTTCAATATCATAAGAAATCTTTTTACTGCTAAATCCACTAGATTTTTTTTAATCCTCTGCAACATTTGGTATTTTTTGATTACCTCTTCTCCTTGATACTTTCTTCTTTCAGGTTGTTGCTCCCCTTCTACCTTTGTGAACCCTTGTCAGTCTGTTTCTTTTAATTAATTAATTAATTGATTGATTAATTAATTAATTACTTATATTAAAGTTCCCAGCTATCTCCCTCCTTCTCTCCTTTCTGTACAGTACAAAAGGCATCATTTGACAAAAAAGATATCTATCTACAAAACTATGTTGCACTTGTTTCTATTTATCAGTTCTTTCTCTGGAGGTGGACATATGCAAGTTATTTTTCAAATAATATTTCTGTTGCTGTATATATTGTTCTCTTGGTCTGCTCATTTCTCTCTTCATAATTTCATATAGGTCTTTCCATGTTTTTTTTTTAAAAATTAACCTGTTTGGGGCAGCTGGGTAGCTTAGTGGAGTGAGAGTCAGGCCTAGAGACAGAAGGTCCTAGGTTCAAACCCAGCCTCAGCCACTTCCCAGCTGTGTGACCCTGGGCAAGTCACTTGACCCCCATTGCCCACCCTTACCAATCTTCCACCTATGAGACAATACACTGAAGTACAAGGGTTAAAAAAATAACCTGTTTGACATTTCTTACAGTGCAATTTTAATCTGTCACAATCATATGCCACAACTTGTTTGGTCATTTATCAATGGATGGGTATCAAAGAGAGCTGTTATAAATATTTTAAACATGTAAATTCTTTTATTGTTTGTTCAATCATCCTAGGAAATAAATCTAATAGTGTTATTGCTGGGTCAAAAGATATACAGTTTTAAAACTTTTGGGGCATAATTTCAGACTGCTCTCCAAAATGGTTGGATCAGTTCACAGTTCCATCAACAGTGTATCAGTATCCCCCACTTATCCACATCCCCTATAACATTTGTCATTTTGCTGTCTTATCATTTTGGCCAATCTTCTCAGTCTCTTTTGCAGAATCATTATCAGTGTCCTATTTTTCTATGCATGAGTATCTATTATAGTTCTTTTCTAGATCCTTTCTTGATCCTAGATCCTAGTCCATTCTCTGTGAATTTATTAGTTCCTATGAGCTCTACTATCATCTATTTGCAAGTGACACCCCAAATCTACAAATCCAGCCCTCATTTCTCTCTTGACCTTCAGATGTTCACCTGGGAGTCCCATAGCCATCTTGAATTCTGAGTATCCAAAACAAAACCCATTGCCTCCTCCTACCCCCCCCCCCAAACTGAATGCCTCTTTCTAATTTCCCTATTTCTGTTGGTGATAATATTGAGAATACCACTGTCATTCTAGTCATTTATGATTGCAAAATTTTAGTCTGCTTTGACTCTTCTTTTCCTTCATCATTTTTTCTTGACTGATCCATATCTAATAAGGTAGGAAGTCATTGATTTTACTTCTTCAATGTTTTATATCTATCCCTTTCTCTTCACTCACATGGCCATCTTCTTAGTTGAGAGGATCATAACCTGGACTGTTAGAATAGTCATAATTTTTCTCCTGCATCTACTTTTCTGCCTCTCTAGCCCATCATTTAAATAGCTACCAAACTGATAATCTAAAAGCACAGGTCTGATTATGTCTCTCCTCTATTAGAAGATTAGTGGCTCCCAATAACCCCTAAGATAAAATATTAAGTCTTCAACTTATTATTTGAAAACTCACAATGTTCCCCCTTCCAATCTTTCCCAATTAATTCCAGGTGAAAGCCTCTCAGGTGCTCTACACTGTAAACAAACTGGTCTACTTGCCCCACATTTTTCTCCCCTCCAAAAATAATATTCCACACTCCTTGCTTTTGCACAGGATATCTCATATGCTAGGAATGCTCTCGCTCCCCCCACCCTTTGCCTCTTGGGGATCACCAGTTCCCTTAGATGGTCAGTTCCAATGTCACCTTTTATAGGAGACCTTTTCTGACCCCTTCAATTGTTGATATTCCCTGCCTTGAAATTATTTTTAAGATCTATTTTTTATTCATCCACATATATTCATCTGTGTGTATGTGATTTCTCTCCAATGGAATGTAAGTTCCTTGAAGGTATACATGAGTTTTAAAAAAATCTTTATATCCCTGGCACTTTGCATAATACCTGGAACACAGTAAACACTTACTAGATCCTCGTTAAGTTGAATTGAATTTTTGCTTTGTATTATATCCAGATGTCTTGAAAAACATATTTCTTTAGATTTCTCATTACTGTTTTTAATTCAAACATTCATGGCCTTCTTGCTTTGAGAAGTTTCTCTTTTCAAATGTCAAATTCTTTCAATGTTTTCTTTCTGGGTATAGTCTTCACCCCCCCCCCCCATAACTCTTACTTTCCATTTTAGTAACAACTCTAAGACAGAATGGCAAGGGATAAGCAAATGTTATTAAAATGACTTGACCAGGATCACAGAGCTAGGAAACTTCTAAGACCAGTTTTGAACCCAGTTCCTTTTGACTTCAGGCCTAAAGCGCTGCCTACTATATCACCTAACCCCCCTTCCTAGGCATAGATTTAGGAGTTATTGTCACTAAACTTCTCCTTGAATGACTCCTACAAGAAGTATTCTCATTTTATAAGTTAGGATACTTCTTCTATTCCCCTAAATTCTTGGGTCTTTTAAATGTCTAAATTTTTGAGGCTGCTTTGATAAATCAGTTCATACAGTGGCACCATATTTGGTGTTTTTTGTTTATTTGTCAGCTGTATGATGAAGTGTTTACCCCTCCTGTAGGACACGTGTAACAAAAGTGGGTGCCAGACATGAGAGAGCTCAGCTGTCTAGACTTGTTTAAAGTGGTTTACTTCAGTTTAAAAACTCAGGAAATGCACAGTTGAAAAAGCAAAGTAAAGAAACATAGTGGGCTCCATTTGCCTTAAATCAAGCAGTTCATAGCTATAATAAATTCACAAGATAGATTGCATTTGGTTTGGATGGATGAAAATGTTCTTTGCAAGACAGGGCAATGATCTCTGGAAGTTTACTATAGTCTTTAAATTCATTGTTTTTGTGAATTTATTGAAGCTCTGTAAGTGTTTTTCACATTGTGCTGACTTTTAATGGTTAACCTGTGGTATCTGGTCTAGTAAAAAATTAATTATTAGGTATCTGTGTTGTAGCACAGATGGCATGTTAGCTAGAGCATTGGGATCAAAATCAAGAAGACACCAATTCAAATCTAGCCTCAGATCCTGAACTATGTGATCCTGGGCAAATCACTTAACCTCTGTTTGCCTCAGTTTCCCCAATAAAATGGATATCATAAAGTCATCTACCTTACAGGGTTGATTTGAAGTTCAAATGAAATTATATTTGTAAAGTACTTAGCACTGTGCCTGGTACATAGCAGGTACAAGAGCCCTTCATTTATTTAGTTCAAAGGCTTTGGTTTGAATATAAGCCCAGCTATATTCACTGTATGACCTTGGGGAGTCACTTTACCCTCATGAGTTTCAGTTTTCTCAACTGTTAAATGAGGGGACCAAACTAGAAAGTGCATAAGGTTCCTTTTAGCTCTATGTTTTTGCCTTCCTGGGAACTCTGGGAATCATGTACAGCCTCAGTGGGAGATTTGGGATCCAACCTTTTCAGATTTGCTGTCTTTATCCTTTTCATGGCCATTGTTGATTGTACTAATGCCTTTGTAAAGTGGAATGTTGCAAATTAAGATTTTTAACTTTTTGTTTCTTTGCAGAGCCTGTGTGATCTTGGGGGTGATATTTCTTCTGTCATCTATATGTATAGTGGTCAAAGCCATCCATGACCTTTCAACAAGGCTGCTCCCAGAAGTGGTAAGATTACTTTTGTTCATCAAGATTCTCTTTTTTAGTGATGCCAGTTAGTCTCCTGTGAAGTCCTTGAACCAGTAAGATTGCTGGGAGTGCTGGACGCATTGAAAAAGGACATGGTATGCCCATGTTAAGAAGGATATGAGAATTCATGTTTATTTTGGTCACTTGACTACAGCACAGAGGGGAATGACTTGAAGAACAACAGAGAAAACATAAGCTGCCTTCCTCAACATATGGACCATCTGCTTTGTCACTACTATGTGCAGCATCGTTCTTTGCAGATATTCTGAGTCTGATGCTTTTTCTTAACTTTAAAGTAACATGTCTTTAAATAGCTCTTTTGTATTGAGAATCTGTTGCACATATGGTAAAGTGATACATTTAGTATTGTTTACATCTGTGGTTCTGTCCATTCAGTAGAATTAATGGTCTTTCCTATTTCCTTTTCTTCTTCTCCTCCCCCTATAAATTGTGTTGCACTTTAGTACACAAAACTATTTGCATTAGGCTTTCTAATGCAATGGAAATTCCAGTGAAATAAACCAATCTTTGGTTGGGTGAAAAAATGATATTGGATATGATTTTTAAATCTCTGTGACTTTAAAAAAAACCACACCAAACAACTAGGATCCTCTTGTGGATGCCTAGCTCTTTGAATATACATCATTACCTGCACTCTGATCTTTTACCTAAGAATGCCCAAAGAGTTGGAATATTTTAACAACTTCCTATCTGTGAATCTGCTCAAAAGGCAGCCACCTGATTACTCTGAGATGAAAGACCTGCCCTGAGAATAACTCTAATGTGTACACACATTGTGCTGTGATTCAGAGGCAAAATCCAGACCGATTTTGTAGCACATGATTTGGTCAGTCAAGCTGAGAATCTGTAGTACTTCTGCAAGATGAGAATTATTAGACCTTCTATAATTTTGGTTTGGGTTCATGCGGTGAAACCTATTTAGAGGAAATATGGCAGGCTCTTCCTGAATTCTCCATGGTTAAAAGTGATTCATGGTTATTTAGTGGAGATGATGATGAAGTGACTTTCCCCGGCTTATGAAGACCGTTATATGGTAGTCCTAGAGGTTACCTCAAGGCATTCCTTCTCTTTATAACAGAGACTCAAGTCATACAAATAGATCTTACAAATTTCAGGTTTTGGTGTTTCCAATGACATGTTTGATTCTTCAAAGATGGGGGAAAAAAGAGGGTGCAAAGGGTTCACTTTTGCAGTAAGTGTTCTTTTTGACTTTTAGCTAAAAAAACTAATAATTTAGGATATTAACACTTGGAATCATTTTAGGGGCCAAAGAGTTACTTCCTTCTAATCTAACATCTTTCTTATCTGGTAAATGGCACGTGGATTTCTTAGAATAAGGAAAAACTCTTGCACTCTTTTTTAGTCATGACTTACGATAGAAGATTCTCTAGGAAAGAAGACTCATTGACAACATTTAAATGATTCATATTACATCTGTTTCAATGAATGAGTTTAGTTGAACAAAGGAGAAAATGGAAGATAATGAGTAATTGACTGGGCCACAGAAGAAGAAAAATGGAATAGAAAGAGGAGTCTGGGCTGGGCCTGACAGCAAGGAACTCAGGGACTTGTGATCATAGCAGCTGTTTGCATGGATGTGGGGCTTGCTTCTCATCAGGTGCCTGGTTGCTATAGCTATAGTGCAGAAGGTGTATTTCTAGAGTGCTGATTTCTGTATTAAACCTTGGATAGCAATTCATAGAAAACAGTATTCTAAATTCCATTTCCTGGATTATGTTGCCAGGTGAACCCATGAATACCTTTCCAACTCCTAATGTACAGTGCAATAGCATGGGTCAATGAACTAGTTGTTTATTATTACACAGATAAGAGAAGCATGAAGTATGGCTTGGAGATAGTGCCTGTAAGTCACACAGAGAAGGCCTGGGAGCAAGGCACCCTGAAGCCAACATTCCCTAAATAGAATTTATTTTTTCCTCAAACTCTTTCTTCTGACTTCCTAGTTCTAATAAATATTAATAATAATAATTTCTTAATTCTAATAAACAAACAATACCTAATTCTAATAACTTCAAAGAATTAAAACTGAGTGATTCAAAATGCAGATCAAAAAATATCTTTCTTAACTCTATTGCCTCCATGAATTTTTCTCTAGTATAAGCAATAAATATCTTATTTCACAACATGATGAACAGGGAAATACGTATTATGTGATTATATATGTACAACCTATATAATTGTATTTGCCTTTTGTGGGAGGGAGGAGGTAGATGGATAAGAAGGAGGGAAAAAAAGGAATGAGAGATGTTTAGATATATCTAAAGTAAGAATTTGTTTCTCTTGGATAAGCATATTTATTATAATTTATTACACTTTTATAACAAATTGTACATACAGTATTGTTGTGTTACATGTTATTTTGTTTTACATGTAAAAATAAATGATAACCAAAAAAAGCAATGGCATATGCATAGTTGGTGTGATTTGACTGCAGCGTATTATCAACCATGACTGGCATATAGAAGTAGTATGAACCTATCATCAAGGAATCATATGATTGGAAAAAGGAGTCGGGCAGGCCATGCAGTGATTGTAAGAGAATTGATAAACAACTTGACTTTTGGATTGAGAGGCAGTGTGATATAGTAGGCTAAGTGCTCGATTCGGAATGAGAGGACCTGGGTTCAGATTTCAGTTCTGTTACTTATTGTCATTTTAACATTTCTAAGTCTCATTTTTCTTATCTACAAAGTGAAAGAATTAGACTATGATACCTCTTGTGCCTTTCTAGGTCCAAGTTAATGACTGTGTATTAGATCTGAAAGACCAAGTTCTTCACCCCAGTATATTCAGCTGATCATCTCAGGAGCATTTTCCAAAGGACAGGACAAGAAGACATAGATTGGACATGGATGATCTTCATGGCCCACTTCCATTATATCAAATGCCACTCTTCACCTAGTGACCAGTGATTGAAACACCAGTGATTTTTTACTCATTCTTCTCTATTTGATATATCCAATCAATTGACAAGTGTAGGCTTAGGGTCAGATGGCAATGGTTCCTCCCCAGTCCCAGATCAGAGGAGAAGCAGGCAAACTTGACTGGATGGGAGGGGCAAGAGCAAGCAGAGTACTCCTCCACCTCCCCTCACACTGTAAGCAATTGGAAACAGTTAACAGAATACTTTCAGAGCTGGTTATGGAGGTTATTCAAGCTGGGTAAATTCTGGGCCAAGATGGTAAGTGCATAGGGACTAAACCCTTTGTGACGATAACTTTCTTTGTCTAAATTATTCTCCGACAGGATAGGAGTGTATGAGATTAAGGTCTTCTACTGATCAGACAACAGGCTCTAGGGCAGAGGCAGCTTCAGCCCCAGCTTGGATGTATTACTTGGCTTGGTGAAAGGAAGGTAGTAAGTATGACCCCAAGTTAACTGGATATAAGCTCTATCTTTCACAAAACTGATGAAGTTAATCATTACTGGGAACAGGGAAAAGGGGACCAGGTTTGAGGAAAGGGGAGGGAAGGTAAATTAACTGAATCTACTAAGTACAGTCTAGCAACACATTTCCCCGGGGGGAGGTGGAGGAATGTATATTGAATGGCTAAACTCCTATCTAAGCCTCTAAATAATCTTCCTTCTAAAACCTAAACAGCTAAACTGAAGATAGACAGTGATCTTGCTTGAAGGTCTATCTTTGAGGTTAGCTATCAAAGTAAAGCAGCCCCTGACTGCCGGAGACTG
Source organism: Gracilinanus agilis (assembly GCF_016433145.1). Classification (NCBI taxonomy): domain Eukaryota; kingdom Metazoa; phylum Chordata; class Mammalia; order Didelphimorphia; family Didelphidae; genus Gracilinanus; species Gracilinanus agilis. The sequence continues at coordinate 298,501,790 of NC_058132.1, forward strand.
AATGCCTCAGCCCTGAAGCTACATAGAGTGTGTGTACCAAGAGCCAAGAGCCAAGAATCAAGACCCTTGCAAGAGGGGTGACCTGGCTTTTAAACCAGGACTCCAACTGCCCTTAACTGCCCCCTCCCTTGGAGTTCTGGGGGGGGCACTATGGAATTCTGTGATGCAGCTTGAACCCCTCTCAGAAACATGGATGTTACTTAAGGTCTATTGATTTTGTCTCTGATATATCTGAACGTCTTTCCCCCTTTTTCCTATTCTCACTATAATCATTTTGGTATAGACTCTCATGGCCATTCTCCTGTATTGTTTATTATAGCAATTTCTTAGTTGGCCTCCCTACCTATCAAGTAGTTTATAGAAGCACTTAGCATAGTGCCTGGCAAATAGTAAGTACTTAATGAATGCTTAATTCCTTTCCTTTCCCTTTTTTTCTGCTACCTCCAGTCCCCACTCCCTCGAATTTATCCTTCATACTACTGCCAATTAATTTTCCTCATATACAGATGGTATTTCATCAAAACTTTTTAAAAAGTCCTTGTTAATGATATATATATATATATATATATTTATATATATAAAGCTCAGTGGAATTGCTCATCAGTTCTGGATTGGGGGAGGGAAGAGGGAAGGGAAGCAACATGAATCATATAACCATGGAAAAATATTCTAAATTAATTAATTAATAAAAAAAATAAAAAATCCTTTTTAGAGAGGCAATGATATAGTGGAAAGGGTAAGGAAGACCTGGATTTAAATCTTGCCTCCATCACTTGCTAGCTATGTGACTCTAGGCTAGTGCTTTAACTTTTCTTAGCTTCAGTACCTCATCTCCAATAGTATCTACATCACAGGCTTGTGAATGAATCAAATGGTAAAAGGTTTGCAAAGCACTTTACATATACATTATTGTAACTTAATAATGTCAGATACCTAAGGGTAAACTACCCTAACTTCCTACTTCTCATTTTCTCATCCCCATCCTCATCAGCCAAATATCATTTATGTCCCACTCTAATTCTGTATATCTCATCCAATGTGTCCCTCTGGAATTCCCATTCCATAATGAATAAACCTTTCCTCATTCTGAAACTCTTCCTTTCATATTCCTTCCATTTATTTGCATTCATTGAAGATGGCATTTCAACTCCTGATGATCTTCTAGTATTATCTGTATCTTCTCTTACATCCCTTAACACGCTGGTCCCGAAGTGGGGATCATAGTACTTATTCTCCATTGTCACTTCCAGACTATCCCTTGGTCATCATCACTCAGTCACATCTCCTTTTGAAGCTCATGCTCTCGTCATTTTTCACCCTGTACATATTATGATATTTATTGACCACTAGCCTCTAGCTCATTCTCCCACCTTTCTCAAAGCATTTAATATGTGGCTCACTACCTTTTTCTCTTCCCCAACTCTTGCTTTTATACTAGGAGGCTTCAACATTTGTACTGATGCTCTCTACTCATCCTAATCTCCTAATTTCTCAGACCTTGATACACCAAGACCTTCTCTTAACCTAAGTGATGTTTGGGGATGCTTATTCCTTGGATATCACCATTATCTGTGTTTGTGTTCTTTGTAAAAAAAAGACCCCCCCCCCAGAAAAACTCCCCCATATCCCTCTACCAAAATGACAAAATTCTCCTCATTCCATTTTGCCCAGTGTCTCATCCTTCCTAACACTGTTTACTTCTGATGCAATTTCCACACCATCCAACCTTCAGTCCTTTTTCAGGTCTGTCTTTTACTTCCTTCTCTTCCCTATCTTGACTCTACAATTGAATGATGCAGCTCCATAGTGTCTTCTATTCTACTACCTTCTAATCCCTTGCCCACTTTATTTCTCTGATGTTTGAGAAGGCACTTTAGGATTTAATAGGACTTCAGGGGCAGCATTATGATTACTAATTATCATGGTACTGTGGGTGTGCCAGCTAATAAAAAGTTCTGATAGAACACCATAAGATTAATAAGGAGATATATTAGAACCTATTCTTAAACACATTGCTTAGCATTCTTCTCCAGACAGGAATTATTACTATCAATGCAAAAAAATATTTTTAACTGGTCAGTTCCCAGGCATCCTTCTTTTTAGGTGTGTGTGTCATCACAAGGGACCTTAGAGATTCTCTAGTTCTTTTCTCTCATTTTATAGATGAAAAATTTGGAAATCACAAAGTTGAAGTGATCTATCCAAGGTCATATCTCTAGTCCATGGCAAGAGCTGAGGTCAGAACTCAGGTATCCTGACTTCAATTATTGCTGTTAAAAAATGTTAAGTGAGTGAGTACCAATGCCGTTCAGCAATTCATCCATCAGCCTGTGAATATTTGAAATACTAGAGAGATAGAGAGATTTGTACCCATTGTCTTTAGTTCAGCAGGTCCAGATATTGACATACTGAAGTTAATTTGTTCGAAGCCTCAATCTAATCTCTTCAATCAATATCTGAATCAAGGAGAATGTGATTCACCATGTTGTTGGTCATTCGAACCATATAATTATATGATATGAATATGGTGTTAATAGGTACTTTGAATACTACCCCAGGCTACAAAACTTCACTTTATACTTTTAATTTATGTAGCAAATTCCATTTCTTCTCCCCAGGCACATTATAAACCAGGCATTTTTTAAAATTTAAACATTTATTAATATTCATTTTTAACATGGTTACATGATTCATGCTCCTACTTTCCCCTTCGTCCCCCGCACTCCCCCCACCCATGGCCGACACACATTTCCACTGGTTTTATCATGTGTCCTTGATCAAGACCTATTTCCAAATTGTTGATAGTTGCATTGGTGCGGTAGTTTCGAGTCCACATCCCCAATCATGTCCACCCCAACCCATGCGTTCAAGCAGCTGTTTTTCTTATATGTTTCCTCTCCTGCAGTCCAAAACAGGCATTTTTTAAAAACTGTAATTTAATCTACATAACTTTTTAGAATGAGAACAATTAAACATTGCATACGTTTTGAGTAGAATCTGTATTCTCTAGTTTCTTAATTGTTAAGTTCTTTGGATGAAAGCCTTGATGTTGTTCACTCTCATTGAATTATTCTGAAGCATTCATGCTAACTTTATTCTCTCTTATGCTACGTATAACACGAGTTAAACATTCAGCTGCTGGGGCATAACATGTAAAGAAGATAAGCAGTGTTCTTTCCCAACATATTTGGAGATTCTTTGAAATGTAAATGAAGCATATTTTGGAAAAGAGGTAAATAACCTTCAAAAGTACGTGTGCATATTTTTTCTGTAGTTTTATTGAATGAGAAACTCAAAGCATGAAAATTCCCTCCACTGATGCAAATTAGTAACTTGACTATAACTTAAGATTATTATCTCATTCTATTAGAACTGGAAGGAAACTTATTTTTTTGTTAATTAAAACCTTACCTTCCATCTGAGAGTCAATACTGTGTGTTGGTTCCTAGGCAGACGAGCAGTAAAAGATAGGCAATGGAGATTAAGTGACTTGCTCAGGGTCACACAGCTAGGAAGTGTCTGAGGTCAGATTTGAATCAAGGACCTCTTGTCTCTGGGCTTGGTTCTCAATCCACCAAGCCATCAACTGCCCCCCGTGAGGGAACTTTTGAGTGGTTTAGTACAACTCCTTCATTTTAATGTTGAGGAAACTAAGATTAAATTTACTCAGGCAGAAAGAGCAAAAGATGATCTTTGAACTTAGTCCTTCTTCTTCTAAATCCGGTGTTCTTTTTAATGCACCTTACACTTAGACTTGAATAGCTGTCTATAGCCCTGAGACTTTCCCCTGATTATACAGCCAGAATTGCCAGAGGCAATGCTAGGTCATTCTGTCCACTACACCATATGTGATGCCTGTATATACACATATTCACATATATGTATATAGTATAATACTCAAGTTAACCTGGAGCTCAACTCAGGTAATTAATTAGAAATTTGGAATAAAATTCATTGGTTTATTATTCAAGCAGAATAATAGCAGTGCCCCTATCCCCAGAAATGCTGATTATAATCCATCCAAGCCTGCCCATTCTGTGCAGCTCTTGTCCCTGCTCTCCCATAAAAGAACATCATGAGGTAGGAGGCAGGCAAGTATGTGATGGGAAAGCCAAGGAGCTCGAGGTCTTCTTTGCTTTCTCTTGACCTCACGAAGATGCCAACGCATACACAGTCTGGTCCTTCTTCCCAGGTGACCAGTCCAACTGTTTTTCCAGTCATACATTTATTTGACAATGTTCTTTGCTCTTAATAGTTTCTTATTTATAATGCAACATCCACCATATTCCTCTCTGTTGCCATTAAATATACACGATGTAAGTACAAAGCTAAGACTCAGCATATGGTGGGAAGAACACTGGATTTGAAGGCAGAAGATGGATTTAGCCTCCCATCTGTGCTACTTACTACAACCTAGATGACCTCAGGCAAATCACTTTTCTCCTCTAGCCTTCAGTTTCCTTTGTAAAGTCAAGGGATGACCTGGCCTGCTGCCTGCTTTGGTATTGAGCCAGCGTGCTGAAAAATGAGAAAAACAAAAACCTCAACAATCTTAGATAGCAGGTGCACGGGCCACAGTGTGCCAACCCTTAGACTAAAGGAAATCTCTCTGCTCTCTCTCTCTAAACTCCGTAATCCTATGGTCAGTCTCCCAGAACTTAGATTTGATTGTAACATTTGTAATAGTATTGTTTGAGACTTATATCTAGGAAATGTGAGATAGGGCTCACTTATATGGATCTCTATATCTATTATATACTTAGATCTAAATTATATATAGATATAATAGACATATGATACAGAAAATGCATTCAATATGATATATGAGATCTATGCATAATATAAGAGATATGATGTTACATTATGATATAATATATAGATATAATAGACATAATGTTAATATGTACTATCCACATTAATATATCAATGTATTAATATGTCTATGGATAATATAGATACAAATTAGATAGAACTGGTCTCAGAACATGGAAGACCTGGACTCAGATCCTTCCTCTGACACATACTGGACATCCATGTGATTCTATGAAATCAGCTTACTCTCTTGTTACCTGGGACACGTCTTAAAGTCTAAAAGTTGCAGAAGAGATACGGTTTTGCATGGCTTTGGTGAAAGTGAAGTGAGGCATAGAGACAGACAATAACTTGCCTTTTGTGGTTGTTGCTGTCATTGAGCCATTTCAGTTGTGTCTAACTCTGTGATCCCATTTGGGGTTTTCTTGGCAGAGATACTGAAGTGGTTGGCCTGTTCCTTCTCCAGCTCGTTTTACAGATGAGGAACATGAGGCAAACAGGGTTAATGACTTGACCAGGGCCACATAGCTAGTAAGTGTCTCAGGCCAGGTTGAATTCAGATCTTCCTAACTTCAGTGCCGACGTTCTATCCACTCTACTACCTAGCTGCCTGAGGTTACCCCTAATGGATTTTTGCAGAACCAGAACTGAAAACCTAGTCTTTAGGATTTGGACTCACTCTTATTCCTACCTCTATGAATTTCCTCTCATTAACTAGAAATTTGGAAGTTGACCTGGCAATTCATACATGTTAATGGCTAATGGTGAGATATCATCGTTGATAGACGTAGACGACCAACTTCCATCTAAAATCTCTTATCTCTTTGCTAATTCAAGCTCAAATTAAAAACCTCAAAGATGAACAACAGATTTTCATTGCTAAAATGACTCTATTTAATTTTACATATTAATCTTTTCCATTTTATTACACCTCTTTGGAATACAGACCAAATTGGGGTAATGCTGGGTCAAAGTCTAGTTTTATAGTCCTTTCAGAATAGTTCCAAATTTCCTACAGAATGGTTGGACCAATTCACAACTCTACCAACAGTTCATTAGTGTACATATCTTCCCCACTTGTCCTTCAGAATTTGTCACTAAAATGACTTTATCAACAATAATAATAATAGGCAGCACTTATAGAATGCTTTAAGGTTTTCAAAGTGCTTTACATATATTACCACATTTGATTTACATCCTGTTTACTTTTTTGAGAGAAATTTGTTTCCTTTCCCAATTCTACTTCTCATATAATTACCCAGCAATTGAGGTGTGAGGTTATCACATGGAAGTTTCTGTCCTCATACTCAGTTCCTACTTTATTCCTCCGGAGTCTCTTCCCCTTCCCCCCCTCCCACACCCTTGATAGCTCTTCTCCCTGCACTTCCATAAATTTTGGAGTGATTCCAGGCACTGTCAACACCCTACTGCTGATTCCTAACTATGCTATGCCATATGTGGAAACACTGCTTCTTTCCATATAAACTTGAAGATTTAGAAAGGTAATTCAACTAAGAAATTAAGATAAATGAAAAGCTTCAAAACTGCATTCAGAGAGGTTACATGTGAGATGATGGAGAAAGACAAAGCTTTAGAAAAAGGAACAGTTTTCTGAATTGGCCCAGATACTGAATAGAGATATTCTGGTTTTCTAACCTGAGGTGTGGTTGACTTGGCATCACTCCTGGGAATGGTGGGCTCCTAAAACTCTCATCAGATTCCTGGATTTTATCCTGAGGTCCAAGCCTCAACTTGTTCCTCATAACCCAGGGCTAATTCTTGAAGAGGAAGAATCTGACACTCAAAAGATGACTCCTGGAGTTGGGTAATCTTTTATTGACCGTACTTTCCATTCATTGACAGTCCTAAAGATTTCTATTCCCATAAGACATACTTTTCTCTTTGACACATTTTATTCGATCCTGTTTCACTTATCTGAATTGCATGTTCTACCCTTCACTTATTTTCCATTTTACAGTGATTTTTGGAACTTTTAAAAAATTATAAACTTGATACTTATCAACAAACTTAAGCATCTCTATATATAAAGATCTGAAAAAGAAGCATGTCTGTGAAACTGTGAATCTACCCCACGTCTAGCTTGATTATTTTCCTATATCAACTTTATTTGTAGGATTTACCTGATCCTTCTTGTCTCCGTCCCCTTCCAAAATTCTTTCTCCTCTCTTCTTTGTATTTTTCTGCATACTTCATTGATGTTCTTTTCTTTTTCACCTTATATAACTTTCACACTCCCTTCCCCTTAATGGAAAACCTTCCTTGTCACAAATAAGTATAGGGACAAGGACTAGAACCTCAATATCACTGGCATATGGAACTTTCAGTTGAGGAAACTCCCTGTACCAATACAGATTGGCACCTTCTCTACTACTTAAAGTGTCAGTTACCTTTGTACACAGAGAATTAAGTGACTCATCCAAAACCACTCAACTAGTATGTATTAGAAGCAGAACTTGAACCCAAGTATTCCTGTCTCTGAGATTAACTCTATCTGTTATGCCACATTGCTTCTCAAGCATAGGGAAGCAAAATAAATTTGCATCGTTTTGTTGGGTCTGAAATTGCATCTTATTTCTTCACCTATTTTTAAGCTAGTATCTGGGCCTTTTCTCTTTAATATCCATGTAGGGGACACCATATTTCTTGGAGCTCCTCAGCACTGTACTGAATCTATTAACCAGAATCAAATCTTGCATGTTTTTCTGTTTAAAAACTCATTTGGAACTATCCACTGAGTTCTTGTTTCATGTCCAAGGAGTTATGCTTCAAACCTCTTTGCAGTGTAGACAGGTATTCTAGTAAATATTTAACAGCTGACTCTCCAAAATGCATGCCACACTTTTAAGTTTAATTGGCATCATTAACCTCTGCTCCATACTGTTGTTAAGTCTAGACAAAGCAATAAATAAAGCCCTGATGTGTAGCATTTGCCAATTTCTGAGTATAAGTTCTCTCACTGAAAATTTAACAATTGACTCAAGTAGGTATGAGCATACCCCAAAGTGTGGAGACAGGACATACTTGAACTTCCAGAGCCCATTTTTTCATTTGAAAACTAAGGAGATCAGAATAGATGATCTTTAGCCATCTACCTGTCCCTGCTATTTGATTCTTGATGATAGTCTCTGATGTCTGACCACTGAGATATTCCCATGAGAGATGGAGCTCTGCCCAAAGTGTCCTAACTACTTTATTTCCAACCTTGATATTATAATAGGAAAACTACATAATACTACCTCTTTCCTCGGTAAGATGAGGGTCATTCTGACCGATTGTTGTCCTCACTCTGAGCTGGATTTCATATAAGTGTTGTTCCAATATTGTCATTTTTCTGATATTGCAATGGCTCCTCTGTGTGGTGACCGAACAAGATTTAGCTTAACATCCTCTGCTAATCAACTGGCCACAGAATAGGCAGAATGGATGAAATGGGGATGGAGAAATATCTTAAAGTGATTATGGTTTGTGAAGAAATCATCTTAAATCTCATTAATCTCAATGTGTAAGAGTCGTTTTATGTTTGATTCAGGTCTATGCAGACAGACGTGAGGAAGCGATTTAGTTCTAATGCCAAAAGTATTTCAAATTCTTTATCTTTGTAGAAGAAAAATAATGACTGGGCAGGATAGTAAGAAATGGACATCTATACCTTTCCATAGATATATGAAGTATCTAATTAGCTGATAGATAGTTGTCAAATACAAGTAAATCTCATTACAAGAAGGAGCACCCAAAAGGAATTCTCTAATGCTCAGCTATTTTCTTGGCCTATGAAATGTTCCTTTGATAGTCTAGTTATCAAAATTATTTAGAACAATTAAGCCTCTACTTTCATTCATCCCTGTTCCCATAACAGTTTCAGGAAAGGAAAAAAGAGGGAGAAAGGAAAAAGAATCTATGAAGAAAGATTCAGGGAGGAATGAAGGAAGAAAGAGAAAAAAGAAATGACTGAAAGGGGAAGAAAGAAAACATCCTATGAAAAAAAGTATTCCTGAGTTAAGTTGTATCCACTTTTAACTATATAAGTAATAATTCCAATTTTTTTCTGTGAATAAAATATTAACCTTTAAATGTCCTCATCTGGAAATGGGATACCTTCATTACTACCTCAGAAGATTGTTGTGGGGTTCAAGTGAGATAAGGTCTGCCAAATGTTCTGCAATCCTTGAATCACCATGTATCAGACATTATTCTTCCATTTCTCCTCTTCAATCCAGCTTCATTAGAAACTTAAAGAAAATATGATGAAACTGAGAAGTCATTTGCCAAAACAGAAGATGCAGACTCTTTTTTTCTTCTTTGAAATATATTTTTATTTCAAAGATTGTAAATTGTAAATAGCTTGAATTAACATGTTTAATTTTAAAGTTAAGGAAGTTAATAATGAAAATTACTTTTAAAAAACACTCAGAAGTTCCAGGAGGAGAGAAAAGGGGAATAAGAGATACTTTATATTTTCTTTACTGGACAAAATTGTTTCATCCACTTTGATTTTGCTTTATGGCTAGTCAAGCCACTCTTTTACTCATTGCTTTGAATAGTATAAAAGAGGACTAGATGAAAGATAATAAATTGTCGTTTTTGAATAGAAACATTGAGAGAATGTTTCTCACAATTAAAGGGAATCCTTGTTTTGTTTGGGGCTTTCTACGCCATTGAATTTTGCCAGATATTGCCAAAGAATGCTTTCTATGACATTGGACATCTTGGGTGAACAAAAAACATCATATCACAGAGAAGCTCAATGCTGGGCTGAGTTTAGATCTGTATAATAGGTGATGGAAGGACATGAAAAATTTAAAGAAGAAAAAGATACCATTGAATTTTTACATTAATTTTTTTAAACTTTATTTTTTTAAACCCTTAACTTCTGTGTATTGGCTCCTTGGTGGAAGAGTGGTAAGGGTGGGCAATGGGGGTCAAGTGACTTGCCCAGGGTCACACAGCTGGGACGTGTCTGAGGCCAGATTTGAACCTAGGACCTCCCATCTCTAGGCCTGACTCTCAATCCACTGAGCTACCCAGCTGCCCCCTACATTAATTTTTTCAAAGTTGTACATTAGGAAAATTAGTACATCAGATTAGAATATGGATAGGAGGTGGTCTCCCTTACTGAAATGATTTTTTTAAAATTTTAAACCCTTAACTTCTGTGTATTGACTTATAGGTGGAAGATTGGTAAGGGTAGGCAATGGGGGCCAAGTGTTGCCCAGGGTCACACAGCTGGGAAGTGTCTGAGGCCGGATTTGAACCTAGGACCTCCTATCTCTAGGCCTGACTCTCAATCCACTGAGCTACCCAGCTGCCCCCTGAAATGATTTTCTTGAAGTTTATCAGTTAATCCAATAATTAAGGTTGTCAACATCGTTTTCCATCCTTCTATGGCATTTGACAACTCTTTTCTTTCTAGGTTCCTTCTCCTCTTGTCATTTCTTTGACTATCTACTATTTAAAATCACCCTAGACAATATAAAATACTTGGGAATCTATCTACCAAAACAAACACAGCAATTATACGAAAACAACTACAAAACACTTTCAAAACAAATAAAACTGAAACTAAACAATTGGAAAGCCATTGATTGCTCATGGGTAGGACGAGCTAACATAATAAAAATGAACATTCTACCCAAATTAATTTACCTATTTAGCGCCATACCTATCAAGCTACCAAAAAACTTCTTTACTGAATTAGAAAAAACTATAACAAATTTCATTTGGAATAACAAAAGATCAAGAATATCAAGGGAAGTAATGAAAAAAAATGTGAAGGAAGGGGGCCTAGTAGTACCAGATATTAAACTATACTATAAAGCAGCAGTCATCAAAACAATATGGTACTGGCTAAGAGACAGAAGGGAGGATCAGTGGAACAGACTTGGGGTTAATGACATCAGCAAGACAGTGTATGATAAACCCAAAGAGCCCAACTTTTGGGACATGAATCCACTATTTGACAAAAACTGCTGGGAAATTTGGAAAACAATATGGGAGAGATTAGGTCTAGATCAACATCTCACACCCTACACCAAGATAAATTCAGAATGGGTGAAAGACTTGAATATAAAGAGGGAAACCATAAATAAGTTAAGTGAACACAGAATAGTATACTTGTTAGATCTCTGGGAAAGGAAAGATTTTAAAACCAAGCAAGAGTTAGAGAAAATTACAAAATGTAAATTAAATGGTTTTGATTATATTAAACTAAAAGCTTTTGTACAAACAAAAACAATGTAGTCAAAATCAGAAGGGAAACAACAAATTGGGAAAAAAAATCTTTATAACGAAAAACTCTGACAGGGGGTCTAATTACTCAAATATACAAGGAGTTAAATCGATTGTATAAAAAATCAAGCCATTCCCCAGTTGATAAATGGGCAAGAGACACGAATAGGCAATTTTCAGGTAAAGAAATCAAAAGTATCAATAAGCACATGAGAAAGTGTTCTAAATCTCTAATAATTAGAGAAATGCAAATCAAAACAACTCTGAGGTATCACCTCACACCTAGCAGATTGGCTAAAATGAAAGAAGGGGAGAGTAATAAATGTTGGAGGGGATGTGGCAAAATTGGGACATTAATGCATTGCTGTTGGAGTTGTGAAATGATACAACCATTCTGGCTGGCAATTTGGAACTATGCTCAAAGGGCTATAAAAGACTGCCTGCCCTTTGATCAAGCCATACCATTGTTGGGTTTGTACCCCAAAGAGATCATAGATAAACAGACTTGTACGAAAATATTTATAGCTGCGCTTTTTGTGGTGGCAAAAAATTGGAAAAGGAGGGGATGTCCTTCAATTGGGGAATGGCTGAACAAATTGTGGTATATGCTGGTGATGGAATACTATTGCGCTCAATGGAATAATAAACTAGAGGAGTTCCAGGTGAACTGGAAAGACCTCCAGGAATTGATGCAGAGCGATAGGAGCAGAGCCACAAGAACATTGTACACAGAGACTGATATACTATGGTAAAATCGAATGCAATGGACTTCTGTACTAGCAGCAATGCAATGACACAGGACAGCTCTGAGGGATTTATGGTAAAGATGCTACCCACATTCAGAGGAAGGACTGCAGGAGAGGAAACACATAAGATAAACAATTGCTTGAACGCATGGGCTGAGGAGGACATGATTGGGGATGTGGACTCGAAACTACCACACCAATGCAACTACCAACAATTTGGAAATAGGTTTTGATCAATGACACATGATAAAACCAGTGGAAATGTGCGTCGGCTATGGGGTGGGTGTGCAGGGTTTTTAACATGGTTACATGATTCATGCTCTAGCATGAATCATGTAACCATGTTAAAAACGAATATTAATAAATGTTAAAAAATACATAAGAAAAACATGTAAGATGGCAAAAAATGAATTATACTGAAATAGTCATCAAAATATTTTAAAATTCATAGGCTCCAGATGAAGAGCCTTTGAGCCTAGCCCTCAAACTGTGAGGGTTCCTCAAGTTTTTATCCTTAGTCTGCTTTCCTTGCCTTGGTGGACTCAAATTGTCCCACTACCAACAGCAAAGTAGCATAGTGGATAGAAAGCTGGTCTTGAAGACATCAAGAAGTGGGCTCCAGGAGCAGCTAGGAGGCTCAGTGGATTGACAGCCAGGACAAGAGATTGGAGGGCATGGGTTCAAACCTGGCTCTGTGTCCCTGGGCAAATCACTTAATTTGTCTAGCCTTTGCCCTTCTGTCATAAAGTTGTTACTAGGACAGAAGGTGAGAATTTAAGTTTTTTTTTTTCAAAAAGAAATCAAAAAAGAAAAAAATTAGAAGGTTGGATTAGATAACCTCTAAGATCTCTACTCCCTATAAATCTATGATCCAAACTAATGATAAATGTCATTCCCTGATTTCTCTATGTCCTGGCTGGATTATAACTGGTAGAAGATAGGGGATGATCTCATTTTGGTTGGGGTAGCAATGCAATTTTCTTCTCTATTATCAATACTTTTTGGACTTTAGTTTAGGGATAAATGGTTTGATTGGGTTTCCATTGTGACATTCTGATGAGTGTAGATGACTTTCTGCGAGCCATTTAAATAACTTATTGAAGGGGTTCTTTGTAAGTTTTAAATTGCTTTCTTCCTAACGGCCCCATAAATATAATAAAAATATTATCCTCATTTTACAAATGAGAAAAGTGAGGCCAAGAGATTTCCTGTCAGTCACAGAGTTAGGAAAAGGCAGGACTGAGCTTTAAATCCAAGTATATCTGGTGACTTTAGTTCTAATGGTCTTCTCTAGGGAGCCAGGTGGCACAAATGTAAAGTAATTCATTTGGGGTTGTGTTTACTTCCATTAAAATAAACATTAAGCAAATACAATCTGGCCATATTCTGGAAAGCAGCTCTTTCATCAGGGAACTTTAATGATTCTCCTTTTAAACACCTTTAGATGGGACAGAGAGGTTCAGAAACTCCTAATTCTATGCTACCAACAAGTCCCTTTGTGTCAGAAAGATGCAGACCAATATTTTAGGTTGCTAAGAGAATCTGCCTCTTCACCTGGCCTGGGGAACATACAGGTTCTAAGCTAACAGAAATAGCCTACCCTTCTGCCTGCTATAGCCTGGGTGTCAATGAGTTTAAGAGCTCTGCTCCAGCAAAATCTGACCAGAAAGAGGCAGGGCTGATGGGAACTTTGATCCAATCTGTGTAGGATAAAAATAGAAGCAGCCTAAAATGTTAAGTTGCTAAGCATTACATTTTTGCTTGCATGCAATCAGTCCATTAAGCACCCACAGTGTTGCCTGTTCAGCCCTGAAAGGGGAATATAATAGAGCAATACTTAGATAAAAATTTAAAAAAAGGAGTTGATAAGAGCAGAAAAGAATGCAAACAGCAGGCTAAATATAACAGCTGTCACTGGATGTAGATGGTAAGAAATGCTTTTGCTGAAAAATAGTTATATTATTCAAGAGCTGAAAATATGCCAAGTAGGTAGCAAGAGAATATTCCTGTTAGAGACTCAAGTGTACTCAGACAGGAATATTAAACCCTCTGAAACGTGAAGGACAATTTCTCTTTTTGTAAAGTGCTATGCTCTCACTTCAACTGCTACGTAGGAAATAACTATTTAATAGATGTGATTGGTTTTCTTTTGTGTAGGCTGAATTCATTATTTTGAATATAGTTATGTAGTATATTTTGTGCTTTTAAATATGATTAAAAATCTTTTATTTTCTTTCATTTTCAGTATAATAGAATGGTTAAGCATTGGACTAGGAGTCAAGAAGCCCTGAATTCAAATCTAGCTTCTGACACTTATTAGCTGTGTTACCTAAACCTCTTAACTAATTTCTGCCTTAGTTTCTTCATCTGTAAAATGGTATACTAATAGTACCAAATTCTCAGGGTTGCTATGAGATTTAAATGAAATCATATATGTAAAACTGTTGGTAATCTTGCTAGGTATTTTTATTAACTCTGATAGATGGGTGAGACTACTCAGTCAATAAACATTTATTAAGTGTTTATTACATGCGCATCACTAAGCAATTATTGCAATAACCTATTAATTGGTCTGCCTGCCACAAAAAACTCCCCACTGTGGTCCATCAACCACTCACTGCAGAAGTGATTTCCCTAGTGCCACCATTCTATTCAATAAACTCCAGTGTCTCTTTATGATCTGTAGAATCAAAGTGAAACTGGGATTAAAATCCTCTATTTAGTATTTATTCAAAGCCTCTACCTCTGATGGGCTACCTTTCCAGTTGTAAATTTTACTCCTTCCCTACACACTTGTACTGTTTAAAAACTATTTTTCCATATTGCACGTGAATACAATTTTTGAATGATTTTTTTGATATTTTAGGATCCATGTTCTCTCCCTTTTCCCCTCTCTTCCTCCCTCCCCAAGATAGCAGGCAACATGACATAGGTTGTACATGTATTATCATACAATTCATATTTCCATGTTCATCATATTGTAAAAGAAGACACATATAACTTACACTAGAGAAAAATCATGGAGGAAATAAAGTGAAGAACAGTATGTTTTTTCACAAGTCTAATGGCTGTGAGGTGGAACCTCAGAATTTCTTTGAATTGCTAGTTCCTAATAATTAGTTATTTGGAGCTGTTTTTTTTTCATATTTTTTCATATATGTATTGATGGTTTGGACTTCTTCCTTAGAGAACATACTGTCTATAACTTTTGAGCGACTTGGAAATGAATGACTATTATTTTTATAAATTTGAATCAGTTTGCTATATATTTTGGGGGAATTTATAATTATGTTTCCCTTCTTACTTAATTGTTTCCCTTCTGTGATTAGCTGCATTGTTTGTTTTGTTTTATGCAAAACCTTTTTAATTTTATGTAACAACAACAACAACAAAAGAATAGTATGTTTCAATATGCATTCAGACTCCCTGAGTTCCTTTTGTAGTGGTGGCAAACCCTTTTTTTTGGTCTCCAAGCCTTGGAGTTGTCCTGGATCTTTACAATGCTGATAATAGTTTAGTCCTTCACAGATGATCATTGTACTTTATTGCTCTTTCTGTATACTGTGTTTTCCTGGTTCTGCTCACTTCACTTTGCATCAGTTCATGTTTCCAGGTTTTCTTGTCATCATATTGCTGGATGTTTCTTATGGTGCAATAGTATTATGTGTGCTTTTTTATTAAGCAGTGCTAAACAGTAGGGATTCAAAGAAAAGTAAAAGAAAATCTTTGCTCTTAACGAGCTCACCATCTAGTGGGCAAGATAACATGAAAACAATTATGTATAAATAAACTATATACTGAATAAATTAGAAATAACAGAAATAAGGAACTAGAATTGCGAGTGGTTGGTAAAGTCTTCCTGTAGGTGAGATTTTAGCTAGTACTTGAAGTATAAGTCAGGGAAGCCAGGGAGGGGAGCATTCTATATATTAGAGACAACCATCGAAAATGTCTAGAGTTGGGAGATAGAGTATTTTTTTGAAGAAAAACAAGGAGGTGAAAGGTATTTGTTTGGGGGGCAGAGGAAATATTATAAGGGATAAGAAGACTGGAAGGGTACCCAAACTGGGTTATGCTTTGAAGGGCTTTGAATGCTAAACTAAGAATTTTGATGCTGGGTTTTAAACCACCAAATAAGAATTAGGGATTAGATGGAATTTGAGGACTCATTTTGCCATATTATTAGCATAAAAAATCAAATTTCAATGGTGAGTTAATTCATTTAAGATGATATTTTTGGCTAAATTTTAAAGAACTTTGAACGCTCATATAGAAGGGAAAGCAGACTATGTCTATGTAAAAGGGCAGAATTTAGACTAGTGAATGAAACTATCTAAACTACCTAACTAGGTTTTGAGTTCTGTACCTTTTGAGAATACCTAGTGGAAATAAGAGTCATCATTTGTCAAAGCATTGTAGAAGAACTATGCTTCAGATAGAATTTGGGTAGGTCACTGGTCTCAGAGTGTAGTCTAAGGATCTCTTGAGGGTACCCAGACCCTTTAAGGGCACCCCTAAGATCAAAATCACTTTTATAATAATACTAAAGTGTTATTTTCTTGTTATAAAAGTCATCCCTTTTACAATTAGATATCTATATCAGGCTAGATTTTCTTCATATACTTTGACCAACATAACAATATCACAACAGAATGAATCCACAAGCAGATATGAGAATCTGTCTTCTATTAAATCAGACATGATAGGGATTTATAAAAATGTGTAAAATAATACCACCCTAATCACTAAATGTTTTGGAAAATATACTTATTTTTCACAAAATATTTATTTATATTTTAATTCACGTTAAAATATATTATATATAATATAAAATATATAAATAAAATATGTAATATATATTTAAAATATGGTAAATATCAATAGATAAAATGTATATAAGCAAAGATGATTTTTAGGGGGAAGGTATCCTTAACATTTTTTATGAGTATAAAGGGGTTCGGAGACCAAAAGATTTGAGAACTGGCATACTAAATGAATAGAAGCACTATGTGGTAAAAATACCACTTAGCCTAGATCTAGAGGACTTGACTTTGAATTCTAGCTCTGCCCTACTGCTTCTGTGATTTTGGGGGGGTCACAATTTGGGCTCACATCTAGAAGAAAGGGCTGGAATCTATCTCTGAGGTTTCCTGTAGCTCAAGATATTGTTTGTCCTTCATTCTTTGAAGAGGACCAATGACATCCTGATGTTGAGGTCAAGTATGTTCACCTGTGTCTAATCAGTCTGACATAAGCTCAGAAGGTTTTACCAGAGACCAGACACAAATAGACCCTTTGAACATTTGGGATGGAGTTGTCTCTAGAGTGGTACATTTCACATTTCTTTTGAGCTACTGAGATTCTGCCTTGCTCCTGGAGCATAGAGCATTCTTTGATGTGGGCACACCATACTGGGAAGTCCTATATCAGCCAGTGTCTCCCATGTCTTATAATTGAAACTAAAGTTCTTCAACTGAGTCCTCTCACCACAAGAGCTGTTCATCTTTCAGGTCTACTGGATTGTGTGTTGAGGGTAAATGACAGACCTCAAACCTTTTGGTGAGTTGGGTTCTGAGTTGAAGGTGTCTACCTGAGTGGAATGGGCAGATGAGAATAATTTGTTCTCATCTAAACTCTGTGGAGCTCTTAGAACTTGGTCAGACATCAAAGATGCCGAGGTCATCCAATACATCCTGGGCAAACACCAGTCATCTTTTTTTCTAGCTGAAAATAAATGAATCTTTGAACCTTTTAAATCCCTTTCAACTTAAAGCTTCTGTTTGAGATAGCCATTCTTTTGCCAGAGGAAGTCCTAGCACTTTCTTCTCCAAGACATTTTTGATGTTCAAGACACCAGTGCTCATATTTGACTGCAGTGACTTCTTTCTCATGACTCCTTTTAGGGAGGAGAGATCTACGTTACAAGTAAACAAGATAATATTCACTTGTAAACAGAACATGAGGGAAATATGAGAATTAAAGAGTGTTCAAGAATGCATATTTTTTCACTCCATATTGTATGTCAGAGGGATTGATTCTTGGCCCTATCTAAGCTACTAGATCTATTTCCATTTTTCCATCCTAGTTCCTTTGAGTAATGATGGAATTCAGGAATTTGGTGTGACCAGGAGAAATGACAAATTCCCAAATCACACAGACATTAATGGAGCATCCATCTCAAAGCACAGATTAAAAACTGAAATTCATTTCCTAAATGTTTAGAGGTATCATGTCGATCATACATAATTTTGTCTTTAATAGCATTGCTGTTTTTAATTATATTAAACACCCAACCCTGAGGAAAAATGAAAGGAAAAGCCTTCTTGCCCTTTAGCCATTAAAGAAATATGAAAAATTAAATATTAAATAAAGTGGAGGCAACTGAAAAGAGACAGACCCTTTACTCTACCCCCAACTTACTTGTTTAAATTTTATTGAGGCTGAAAAAATGGGCACGTAGATACTTCCTGAACCTCAGCTGAGGTACACATTATGTATAAGTGCTGCTTTGTGGGGCCTTAACATTTTCTGATAAACCCCCAATAAGTGTTCCCTAGTTGAAAGGATATCCTCAAGGCACTGAATTTCTGGCAGGTGTTCTGCAACTCCTTCAGTCTCCGGGGTTTGGCAGCAAGCTATGTCTTGTGTTCTGCCCTTCATGTACAATAATAAATAAACAGTGGGGGGGGCAAGGATTTCTCACCATTTTGATTATAGGGTAACATTTTGGCCTCCATTTGCAAATTGTTCCACTGTCCTGATGTTCTACTTTCCCCACCCCCAGACTATGAGTGTCTATCTACCTTGGTGCATCCTTTGTGTCTGATTTGGTGCAATTCTTTGACGGAAGTCAGTCCTAATCCCTGAATGTATAAGCAAAGCACTTAAAAACATCCTCTTTGTTCTCCAAGGACATGAAAGCTTGTCAGCTTCCTCCACTTCCCCAATTTTAACAACATCCAGCGACCTATTGTGATTTCCAGCCTCTCGGTGCTTGTCATTCTGTACTTTTAAAGGGAACTCACAGCTTTTGAGCTGTCAGATCTGTAAACCAGCCCAGGAGCACCAGGGATTTTGTCTCCCATGACCATCTGCAGGCTCTATCATATGAGATAGTCATGATTGGCAGTTAAGCCCTCCTACCTTCTTTAGCCTGATTTGGTAAACACTGACCCATAACCTTCCTTGACCCTCTGTGATAGAAACTCAATTAAGAAAAAAGTTATTGAATGTGAATTCACAGCAATCCATCAATATAACTTAATAATCTGGGGAAAGAAATTGCAACTGCTGTTTGGAGCAGTGGCTTCTCCATCAGCAGGCTTCCCTCCTCCGTTCGAGAGACTAAAAGATCCAGCAGAGAGAGGGGCTGTTTTAATTTCACCTGGGTCTGAAAATCGATCCCCATGTATTATTCAGCCAGCACTTGCATTTCCCTGGGTAATAGTATAACACGTGTAGTGTCAGGGTAGTTGGAAATGTGTCTGCATTAGTATGGCAAAGGACACCTTTTTGCAGTCGTAAGCAAGCCGGCTTCCATATTTCCTCCATTTACTGTCACACATCTTGCAAAAAGGCATATTTGAGTACAAACCATGCATGTCAATGACAGAGGTCTTTGTGGGCTTAGATTCTACGAAATGCGGTGTCTGTTGCTAAAACTGGTAGCTGCCATCCATGGTGAGTAGGAGCTCGGACTACAGGTGTATCCTACTTTGAGGAAGTCTGATGTACAAATATAAATGCTTTGAGACATAGGAAGTAAGGGTGATGCTTTGCACAAATGTGAATAGGATATAGAGCTAGAGGTCATCTTGTCCTATCCTCTTGCTTTATACATAAAGGATCTGAGGCTCATGAAGCACCAAGTTTTGAACCAAGGATCTCTGTCTCCAAATTCAGCATTTTTTTTTTGCATAGTCTACAAAAGGCTTATTTGATTTTTACAGGAAATGGTTTGCCAGAAGGTGGCATAGAGAAAAAAAGCTTTCCGGAGGCTCTGAGAGGCCAGAGGAATGTAAAATCCACTTGTTAAAAAAGTGCTCACTGATTGATGATAAAACAGAAATGAAGATGAACCATCTTGCAAATCACGTTATAAATCAGAAGGAAAACAAAAGTTGGTTTGTTGTTTAGTCGTTCAGTTGTATTCAACTCTTTGTGGTCCCATGGATCAACTGTCCATGGGGTTTTCTTGGCAGAGATGCTGGAATGGTTTGCCTTTTCCTTCTCTGGTTTTAGATAGACAGCCTAGTAAATGTGTGAGGTCTGAGTTGAACTGTAATCTTTTAGACTCTCGATCCAGTTCTCTAGCAACCATACCACTTGGGATTTGGTTTAGAAAAGTTGAATTTCTTCACTTCTGGTCAAAAATGTACCTATTGTGTGATGGTATTCATTGTGAATAGGGGGTATATATTGGGAGGGAATCACGGGTATAGAGTCCAGTGTCACAAAGTAAGGAATTGGTAGATCCAGCTTGGACTAATTTTACCTGATATCTGGGATTTTGGGTGGTGAGTGGGACAAGATCCCTGGGCTGGAGACAGGAGTTACTTAGCTTTAACTTGAGTAGCTATCCATAAATATATGAACTTTTAGGTACATGATTTGAAAGTCTGGGGAAGGGTGAGGGGGAAAGATTTCAGTCTATACCAGCTTTCTACCTTCTCTGCATTCTACCTCCCATTTCCCAGACTTCTCTAACCTTTTAATCTGGTGCTCCTCTCTTCTGACCTCAAAACCAGGAGAAGTGCTTTAATTAATAATAATATAATTATAATTGCTAGCATTTACATAGTACTTTAAAGTTGGAAAAGCAGTTTATAAATGTTATCTCATTTTATCCTTACAACAACCCTGGGGTGTCGGTGCTATTATTATCTCCTTTTTTACAGATGAGGAAACTGAGGAAGATGTAAGTTAAATGACTTAACCAGAGTCACCCAGTTAGTGAGTGCCTGAAGTCAGATTTGAACTCATGTCTTCCTAACTCTAGGTCTCAAGGCCCTATCCACTGAGTTACCTAGCTACTTAGCAGGACTTGAAATGACCTGAAATATTCCCTAGACTAATTCTCTGATTTTTAAAGATGAAGATATTGAACCCCTGGAAGGAAAAAGAGCTGCCCAATGTCACACAGCAAATTAGTGGCAAAGCCAGACCCAGAACTGAGATTCCTTGATTTCCAGTCCAATATTCTGCTACATCACATATAATCAGAGACTCTCAGGGTTGGAAGGACCATGAGAGTCATCTAGTCTAACCCATGCCTGAGTGGGAATCTCCTCTACAACAAATGATTCTCTATCTTATGCTTTAAGATGGGGATTAGCTTAAGATCTACTGATGGGGAACTCACTACATATTAAAGCAGCCCATGCCACTTTTGGACAGTGAAAAATAGAAGTTTTTTTTCCTTTTATTGCCTTTCTTCAATTTCTACCTTTTACTGTTTCTAATTTTTCTTATTTCTAGGTCAAACCAAAAAAAATAGCTGGGTTACTCTTCTATATACTAAGCCTTTAAATGTTAGCTGAAGGTCATGTTTTTTTCCAACTTTTTCTTCAGATTGCTCCTCTTATGCAATGGGTTCTAGTCTATTCTTTCACCATCCTGGTTGCCTTTCTCTTGATATACTCCAACTTACCAGTATCTTTACTGATTCAGACAGGTTACAGTTGGGACTACAACTTCCCTGCTAGGTCACCATAATTTTATTTATTTTGCATATGATCTGATTGGCTTTTTTTGGTTTCCATGTTACTCTAATGTTTAACAATATTAAAATTGTTAGTTCAAGGGCTAGTGAGGTGGCTCAGTGGAAAGAAAGCCAGGCCTAGAAATAGGAGGTCTTAGGTTAAAATCTGACCTCAGACACTTCCTACCTGTGTGTCCCTGAGCAAGTCCCTTAATCACCATTGCCTAGTCCTTACTTCTATATGGATTCTAAAACAGAAAGCAAGTTTATTTTAAATTTTTATTTTAAAGTTAATCCATCAAATTCCTCAGGTCTTTTTAAAGTGAATGGTTGTTGAGTCAACTCTTCCTTCATGCCATATTTGTATATTTGATTTTTTGAACCCAAATGTGTATTTACATTGATTTCAGTTATATTTGCACCCTATTAAGATTGTTCTAATCTAATTGCTTTTGAGGATCTGTTTGGTTGCTGATTCCATAGTTCAACATATTCATCATTCTTCCCAACTCCAATTTAGCTACAAATTTGATATGCATGTTATTTGGATCTCAAGAAAGAAAAATAATCAGTAGGGCCCAAAATAGAGTTCCATGGCACCTCTCTAGAGATGTTCTTTTTTCTTTTTAACATTAATCTATTTAATCACTATTCTTTGTATCCTGTTGTTAAAGCAGTTCTAAATTCCATCTCATATCAACCAGGCCACATTTCTCCATTTTTTTCCACTTTATCCAAAGAAATTTTTAACATGTCTTGTTGAAATTTAGACAAACCATTCCTTTAATTTACCAATATAGAAACCCTTGCTTAAAGGAAATAGCTAGCATTGATATAATAATCAACATTTACATTATGCTTTAAGCTTTGGAAAGTGCTTTATATTAACTTATTTATTATACACATTTTAATGAGAGCCATGGAGGTTAAGTGATTTGCCCAGGGTCACATAGCTAATAGGTCTTTGGGGAAGAATTTGAACTTAGCTCTTTCTCACTCTTTGTCTCTCTGTCTCTCACTAGCTCACTCACTCTCACTCTCTCATCTTCTCTGTCTTTGGTTTTATGGAATTACAGTAACTCAGAGTTGGAAGGAACCTCAGAAGGTCATGACCAAGTATTATCTCCATAATATTGTGAGGCCAAACTATTGCCTCCTGAGGCAGACTATTCCACTTTTATATATTTCTTTTAGAAAGTCTTTCTTTATGTTAAGCATAAATTTGCTTTTTTGAAACTTTCACCCATTGCTCCTACTTATGCTATTTGACAGCAGGACAAATTAAAATTTATTTCTCTTTGACATGACAGCCCCTCAGATAGTCCTCTTTTTTCCATTGTTTCCCCCCCCTCCACATTTTTAGTTTCCACCATTCTGTATATGGCATGAACCTGCATGATTTTTAACATTCCTAGTTGCCTTTTTGGGTATACTTTCTAATGTCCTTGCTAAAATGGAAGTGCTCATAACTGAAAATTATACTCTAGATTGAGTCTGACCAAGGTGGACTATCACATCCCATGTTCTTGGACATTCCATGAATGAAGTCCAAGGTGCTATTTTATTTTTGGATCATATGTTACACTGTAGACTCATATGAAGCTGGCAGTCTACCAAACCCTCATATCTTTTCCAGATGAAAAATATCTGACAATCTTACCTGCCTACACAAATATCTCCCATCTTGTTTGTTTGAAATTAATGTTTTTAGCACAGAGGAAGACTTTACATTTAATTTATCTCCATTTCAATTTCATTTTCACAAAGTATTTTTTCAAAAGATTTTATTGATTTTTTTTGTTTTTGTGTTATAAACATTTGCAGATTACTCCCACTTCATGAGAGGTCTTTTGTAATCAAATGAAACAGCTATGTAAAACAAATAATGCACCAACTTCATTTGAAGGTGTATGCAGTATTTCACATCTTTAGCATTCTTCTCCTGATTCTTTTTTTAAAAACATTAACAAAAATCTGTTTTTTTCTCCTTATCCTCTGCCCCATTGAGGGGGAAAAAACAAAGGTCTTGTAACAAAGATTCATAGTATGATGATTACAAATTCCAAGAAACTAGGTTCTGAGTAATAAAAATCAATTTATTGATTAGGCTAGCAATTGCCAATATATTAATTGGTTAGTAATCTCTCTTAGTGGTCAAAGACAAATTGATTTAGCATCTTGAGTCATTAAATATACTTTTAGAAATTCATTATTCAGCTCTTTCCAAGACATTTCTAATTGGTGGATACTTAAAGAAGAGATGGGCTAATCATTTCCAAGTCCTTCCTGATCCTTCACAAAGATAGGGAAAATCACATTTCTGATGATAGGATTCCAATATCCTTGCTCATCTAGATGAAGAAATCAGGTAATGTCTGGTTAAGACTGACTTTTCCTGTTCACCCCACTGAGGATTCAGGGACACTGCCATGTTCCCTCCCAGACACACTTGGTCTAAACAAGTTCTTATTACTGAATGAGATGAAGCTTATATTCTCAATCTTAATTATTCCTTTTTTAGAAGCTGCTTTGAAGCAGATAATGTGAGAACATTTCTTGGATTGTCAGGAGAAAGGAATGAGGAAAGAGGCTTGAAAAATACATTACTGAGTCCTATTAGAAATCAAATAATACAGTCAGAGCATTATTTAGAAATAAAAATGATGGAGCAATAGAAATAAATCTTCTCAATAGTCAAGCAAAACAAATTCCCTCAATATCTATACACAAAATTATAGATGTTTCATTCTTCACTCTAAATTCATCGTGTCCCTGTAATGGATAGAATATACTATATTATAATTTCTGTTTGGCATGACAGCCTCTAAGGTGGTTTTTGTTTTTTCCATTGTCTTTTTCAGTCCTCCAGACTGAATCATTTTTAGTTCCATCATTAGTTCTTGAGAATCATGAATGGTTATTGTTCTCATAGTTATCAAATGATAGTTTCAAGATCATAGTTTTCCTAGCTTTCAAAATGGTTTGTTTTTACAGTGTTGTTGCCATCATATGACTTGGTTCTGCTCATTTCAATCTTCATTAGTTTTTTAAAGACCTCAAAATTTTTTCCACATTAAAACAAGAGCTGAATTGCTTTCTTCCACACCATTTTCTCCCAGAGATTATGAAAATCGGAAAAGATCTTGGAAGCTCGGTGGTTCTATACATGAATGAGAATCTTCCACAAAACACAAATAATGGATGGTAGATACAATCAACGAGCATTTATTAAGTGCCTACTATGTGCCAAACATCACAGTGTTTGTGTTTGGTTGTGTTGGTAAAAAGTAAGAGTCTTAAATACTTAAGAAGCTTTTAATCTAGTTGGGGAATGTACCATGTACATATTTAGGCATATATAAAAAGACTCTACATAGCAATTACAAGGTTATTTAGGTTTGACAGTGCTAAGAGCTAGGAGGATCTGGAAAGGCTTCATGAAGACAGTGGCATTGAGCGAAACCTTGAAGGAATCTAAGATGTGGAGCTAATGAGGGAGTGAATTCTAGACTGAAAAGATAACCTGTGGAAAAGGTACAGAGATGGGAGAGAGAGAATGTCATGTATGGGAGGGACAATAAAAAGGCCAACTTGACTGAATATACATGACAAGGGTGATAAGTAGGCTACAGGTGTAGGCTAGTCCTGAATTATGGAAGGCTTTTCAGAATACTGTTAAAGGTAAAGGGGAACCATGAGAACAATTTATGCAGGAATGACAATGTTGTAAAGATAACAAGTTTGACCTACAAATTATGGTGAAATGAGCAGAACCAAGAGAATATTACCTCTAGCAACAGAAATATTGTTTGAAGAATGACTTGTGTATGTCCATGTCCAGAGAAAGAACTGATAAATAAAAATAAGCAAGACATAGCTTGTGTGTGTGTGTGTCTTTATTTGTATATTTAGTCAAATGATGTCTTCTCTAGCGAAGAGACAGGAGGGATAGAGGGAATTACCTGGGAAGTTTAATGTAACAAACAAATAATTTTTAAAGAGAAAACAATTTTGAAAGACTGTGCACAAGATAATACCAACCACAATTCCAAAATACAAATGATGAAAGATAGTATCTCCTTTCAGAGAGAGAGAGAGCTGATGGATTCAGTGCATATTGAAGCTCATTTTCTTTTCCTTCTTTTTGTTTGTTTTGGCATGGTTAATGAGGAAATGTATTTTGAAAGATTCTCTATATATTGTAATTTTTTTTCTTTTTCAGTAGGTGTGAAGGGAAAGAAAGAAGAGAATTTGGAAATAAAATTTTATTTAAAATTTAAAAACAGAAGCAATAGAGAACCATGAGACTTTCTTTACTAGAAAAGTGACATGATCAGATCTGTAACTTGGGAATCCTGTGGAGGATGTATGATAGTGGGAAGAGGCTTGAAGCACAAGACAAATTAGATTATCAAAATAGTCCAAACATTCAGAGCTGAAGCCCTAAACTAAGATAAAGATTGTGAGTGGAGTAAAGGTGGTAGATGGGAGAAATTTTGTAGAGGAAGGAATGACAACATATGAGTGAATGAAAACAATTTAATATGCTCTTGCTAAGTATATAATACAAAATGCCACTGTCCTAAGCAGTAGAGATACATGTACAAAAGGAAGACAGCATCTGCTTTCATGAATCTAATAGCCTAATAAGGGGAAATAATTGATAATGGGAATGGTGGCTAGGCAAGGATGTTTAGGTTTAAGAAACAGTAGATTTAGGAAATTTTAGATATGATGAGTGGAGAGTTAACCGCCATGCCCTTGTCAGTAGCAACGGTCATTGATTTGATTTTGGTTCCAGGGCTAAAAAGGGGCAGGGTACACCTGTGATAGAGTCAATAGCGAAATAATGGCCAGAGTAGAATGTTTAGCATGGTGGGTACTCTCTAAATATAGAAGACCATGTGATGGACTCTCTCGATATACTTTGATATTAATATCTCTTTAGTTTTGGCTTCTTATCTTCACCCAAGTTTCTTTATCATGCTTTATAGTGTGCATATTTTCCTTATCTGAGTGTCTCTTCTTAACCTAGATCGCTATTCTTCCCCTCTGCCCTTTATCTATTTTTTTCTTTGAAAAAGATCTATCCCCCAGAGGCATATTTCATTATGAATATTGTCCCACTAACTCAGGGTTAGTGGGACAATATTCATATATGATATATATCAGTGATATACAGAAATGGGCAGCCATTTTCTGTAGGCACAAAATAGCAGTTTGCCACTTTGGAACTCAGAACCTGGCAAAACACCCCAGGGCATGTGCCAAGGTGACAGTTATGGACAGGTTATAAATTCAAGTCCACAAACCCCTCAGGGTTCATTCTTTCTCTGTTCTCCTTGTGTTAGGGAGGCAGGAGGTGGCAGACTGGGCCCCAGGAGGTTGGGAATTTTATTAGGCAGGCAGGTAGGGTCAATCTTATTGCTAGCTATATCAAATACCTTTATTGGCATAGGCAACAAGCTTTATATCTAAGGAAGATTAAACAGCTAACTTCAAGAATACTACAGCATCTGACCCAGTGGCTTGTTAGCCTCTGGGCTCAGCAACAAATAGCAACAGATTCCGGAAGAGACCCCCCCCCAAGGTCTTTCTGTACTCTGCACCTTAGGGAACAACTCAACTTTAAATATTTTATTTAGTCTCAACACTTAGGCAAGATCATTCAGGATTTCCATCACACACTCTCCTTCTCCCTTTTACTTACCCTCAGTTTGATTACAAATTAATCCCGTTTGATCCCAAAGCCTATAGTGATCTTTGAAAGGCAACATCTTACCATTATTAACAGTATCTAGAGTTGAGTAGTCAGATTGGTAACATCTCTAACTGGCTATAACTATTTTCAAGCCAGTGGTAACCCTTCATTACAACCAAAGGTTTCAAGAACCAACATTTCACTTCCTGGTTACTTCTACCCAACTGATTGCCTAGGCTGGTTTCTAAGGCTTATGGTTAGCAAAGAATTCTCAGTCTTAAAAGAGGCTTAGTCCAGCTGCCTTCTTCCTTTCCTTCCTTCCTTCCTTCCTTCCTTCCTTCCTTCCTTCCTTCCTTCCTTCCTTCCTTGCTTCCTTCCTTCCTTGCTTCCTTCCTTCCTTCACCATCATTTAATTTCATTTAAGTCTAAATCTTCTCTGCAAAAGTTAGAAAGGCTAATGGTATCTGTAAAATCTTTGTTCTGTGGGGTCTCTTTGTAGTAGCAGAGTACTATCACAGTGAGTGAAACATGAATGTTTCTTCTTTCAGTCTGGGCACCACTGAGGACAAACAGCAGGAGAGGAATAAAGACGGATAAGAGACTTTCTCTTTAGTATCTGTGGCATAGCTTGGGCATTCAGATACTAGGTGTTTGACTGAGAAGTATCTCTCTATAAATGAAGCTAGGTAAATCCTTGTGATGATAGAATAATAGATGGAGTTTATTTAAATGATTTGGGGAGCCTGTGTGTGGTAATCTGCCAAGAGTCTCAGACTTCTTATGGATGGAAAAAAATTTCGCTGCATACTGTGATTTGAGATGTATTAGCTCTGGATGTGTCTCAAATTTCACTTTTGCACAGTCATTCTATCATTCTGAATCCTCTTTTAAAATACAATTACATGATAATGACCAAACTTAGCTCTGGAAAAGAGATTAGAAAATTCACCTGCCTCCCTCCTTTGAGAGGATTATGGATGTGGAACATTACATATATAGTCAAATTTGTTGGATAATTATTTAGTTTTATTCAACTTCTTTCTTACTTTCATTTTTATTCTTTATTTTCAAAAATGGTTTGATGAGTAGGGGAAGGATAAAGGATATATTCAGAAAATTTCATAAAAATAAAATAAATGAATAAAAATAAAAAGGATAATACCTATATTAAATGACCCACCATTAGTAGCTTGAGTAGTAGCTCCTATTTGCTCCTTCTATTTTCTTTTGCTAAAATTTTGACTGGGAAATAATGTAGAGAGGCTTGGTTCATGGGGAGGATCTTGGAAGCTCCTTAGCAACATGAGAGCATTGAGCATTTAGGTGATAGAAAATAAGGAGAATAAGGAATACAGTGTAAGGATAAGTGATAAGGGATAGGGAAAAATGCATGGATTGTCTTTAAGAGGAAAGGAGGAGAATTTAGACCCAAATCTTGGGAGAAGATTCTGGAAGGAGAGGAGGATCTTGGGAGTTTTACTGGAATTAACTGGCACTCCTGATCTGGCTGTCCTCTGAGCTGGTAGGGAGTATCTTACTCTGGCATCTCCTGGGAACAGACTAATCTTGTGGAAAAATTAGGAAATTCCTGGGTTGGAGAACTGCCTTGGAGGAGATCTGCCTTTCCCTGACTTACTGAGATCAAACTATCAGAGACAACTTGGTTAAGGTAAACCCAAGGGTTTGTCACCTGGGACTTTGGGTTTACTTAGGAAGCCAAACCCAGGCTTTGGGTAAGGACTCAGTACATCTGTGAGTCCTGCTTTCTCAGCCTTTTAAAGACAATCTGTGATAGTTAGGTAGTCAGATAGTTTTGGGATCTAGATAAGAGCAGGGAGCTGGTGGGAAGGTCTTGAGAAGACAAAAAGGGCATCACCATGAGGGGAGTATAGATTTGTGGGAGGAGTTAGAGCTGTATAGATTTAGGACCTTATCTACCATTTCCCTCAGCTCAATAAACTTGCTTTTTCTATAATTGCAAAGGGGTTGTCCTTCACTGGTGTGCATTTTGAAGTGGACCTAAGCCCTGGGAGACTCCATCTCCCAGGACTCTCTACTACAGTTTTCTCTGACACATTCCACTTCCTTTTGAGGGAGGTGACAGAGAGAGAATAAAAGAGAAGAAAAGCCAGGATTTTGGCGCCTTTTCCCCTTAACCTAGGTGGAGAGCTTTGGTCCCTGACTAGCTGCCTGAGATCTAACTTTCCCTGGCTTTCCTAAGTTTTCCCTTCCTAACCCTAAATAAACCTCCCTAACATTCCCTGGAGTCTATCCTGATTTAATCTGCTCCCTACCTTAGCTACAAAAAACCCTGGTCAATTTCCTCACTGCAAAAATGTGGGAGGGGGACCCCAGGCTACCTTCCTTCCTTTCTTTTCCCTACCTTTCTCTCCTTTTTCCCTATATCACTGGCCCTGAGAGGTTCCTAGTTGGGTTTTTTCAATTCCAATCCATCTAGGTCAGTGATGGGCAATCTTTTGAGCTTGGCATGTCAAAATTCACCAAAAAACCGAGTATAACTCATGTGGTGTGTCACTTCGAGAAAAAAACAACATAATTTCATGATATTTATAGTTTAAATAACAAAAACGTATAATTGTAATATATAACTTCATTTAATAAACCCAAATAGGTAAATTAATATAGTTAGGATTGTCATCTATAGTGCACAGAATGTCTACACTACACTAGAGCAAAATGTTTCATCCTCAGTATGCGGCCCCATACTTCTCTGTATGTGGCCGCATGTCATAGATTTGCCATCACCAATTTAGGTCATTCCCATTAAATCTATCTCCTTTTGGAGGTAGATTTCTCTTTCAATAGAAAATAGAGACAGGAGAACATCATTTATTCATATTACAACTTGTGAGGCAAGGAACACATTTTATTGAGTAGAATTTATTGTGACCCTGTCTTTAGTTATTCACTGGATACTTTTCATCTGCACTGTAGTAGATACCATGATTGAAATAATTGTCCATTCTTCTCCTAATGAAGTTTACATTCTAGATAGAATAAGTGAAGAATACTGAGTTAATAGATAAAATATCATGGTACAGTGAAAATATGGGCTCTCTAGTTCTGATTTTATTCCTAGAAAAATGATCTTAAAGTCATTGAATTCCTTTTTGTTTTGTCTTCATCTATCAAATAGAAGCAATCCTG
Organism: Gracilinanus agilis; assembly: GCF_016433145.1. Classification (NCBI taxonomy): domain Eukaryota; kingdom Metazoa; phylum Chordata; class Mammalia; order Didelphimorphia; family Didelphidae; genus Gracilinanus; species Gracilinanus agilis. The sequence continues at coordinate 298,532,163 of NC_058132.1, forward strand.
GTTTCCATGATTTTTTTAACATTTATTAATATTCATTTTTAACATGGTTACATGATTCATGCTCCACCTTTCCCCTTCAACCTCCCCCCCGCGCCCCACCCACCCATGGCCGATGCGCATTTCCACTAGTTTTGTCATGTGTCTTTGATCAAGACCAATTTCCAAATTGTTGGTAGTTGCATTGGTGTGGTAGTTTCGAGTCCACACCCTCAATCATGTCCACCCCGACCCATGTGTTCAAGCAGTTGTTTTTCTTATATGTTTCCTCTCCTGCAGTCCTTCCTCTGAATGTGGGTAGCATCTTTACCATAAATCCCTCAGAATTGTCCTGGGTCATTGTATTGCTGCTGGTACAGAGGTCCATTACATTCAATTTTACCACAGTATATCAGTCTCTGTGTATAGAGCTCTTCTGGCTCTGCTCCTTTCGCTCTGCATCAGTTCCTGGAGGTCTCTCCAGTTCGCCTGGAACTTCTCCAGTTTATTATTCCTTTTAGCACAATAGTATTCCATCACCCGCATATACCACAGTTTGTTTAGCCATTCCCCAATTGAAGGGCATACCCTCCTTTTCCAATTTGTTGCCACCACAAAAAGCGCAGCTATGAATATTTTCGTACAAGTCTGTTTATCTATGATCTCTTTGGGGTACAAACCCAGCAATGGTATGGCTGGATCAAAGGGAAGGCATTCTTTTATAGCCCTTTGAGCATGATTCCAAATTGCCAGCCAGAATGGCTGGATCAGTTCACAGCTCCACCAGCAATGCATTAATGTCCCAATTTTGCCACATCCCCTCCAGCATTCATTACTCTCCCCTTCTTTCATTTTAGCCAATCTGCTAGGTGTGAGGTGATACCTCAGAGTTGTTTTGATTTGCATTTCTCTAATTATTAGAGATTTGGAACACTTTCTCATGTGCTTATTGATACTTTTGATTTCTTTACCTGAAAATTGCCTATTCATGTCTCTTGCCCATTTATCAATTGGGGAATGGCTTGATGTTTTATACAATTGCTTTAACTCCTTGTATATTTGAGTGATTAGACCCCTGTCAGAGTTTTTCGTTATAAAGATTTTTTCCCAATTTGTTGTTTCCCTTCTGATTTTTTTTCTTTAACCCTTGTACTTTGGTGTATTGTCCCATTCCCTTCTGATTTTGACTACATTGTTTTTGTTTGTACAAAAACTTTTTAGTTTAATATAATCAAAACCATTTAATTTACATTTTGTAATTTTCTCTAACTCTTGCTTGGTTTTAAAGTCTTTCCTTTCCCAGAGATCTAACAAGTATACTATTCTGTGTTCACTTAACATGTTTATAGTTTCCCTCTTTATATTCAAGTCATTCACCCATTCTGAATTTATCTTGGTGTAGGGTGTGAGATGTTGATCTAGACCTAATCTCTCCCATATTGTTTTCCAAATTTCCCAGCAGTTTTTGTCAAATAGTGGATTCCTGTCCCAAAAGTTGGGCTCTTTGGGTTTATCATACATTCCATTGATCCTCCTCTCTATCTCTTAGCCAGTACCATATTGTTTTGATGACTGTTGCTTTATAGTATAGTTTAATATCTGGTACGGCTAGGCCCCCTTCCTTCACATTTTTTTTCATTATTTCCCTTGATATTCTTGATCGTTTGTTATTCCAAATGAAATTTGTTATAGTTTTTTCTAATTCAGTAAAGAAGTTTTTTGGTAGTTTGATAGATATGGCGTTAAATAGGTAAATTAATTTGGGTAGAATTGTCATTTTTATTATGTTAGCTCGACCTACCCATGAGCAATCAATGGCTTTCCAATTGTTTAAGTCCAGTTTTATTTGTTTGGAAAGTGTTTTGTAGTTGTTTTCATATAATTGCTGTGTTTGTTTTGGTAGGTAGATTCCTAAGTATTTTATATTGTCTAGGGTGATTTTAAATGGTGTTTCTCTTTCTACTTCTTGCTGCTCTAGTGTGTTAGAGATGTATAGAAATGCTGATGATTTATGTGCATTTGTTTTGTATCCTGCAACTTTGCTAAAGTTGTTGATTATTTCTACAAGCTTCTTAGTTGATTCTCTAGGATTTTTTAAGTAGACCATCATATCATCTGCAAAGAGTGATAGCTTAGTTTCCTCCTTGCCCACTTTGATACCTTCAATTTCTTTTTCTTCTCTAATTGCAACTGCTAGTGTTTCTAGTACAATGTTAAATAATAGAGGTGACAATGGGCATCCTTGTTTTACTCCTGATCTTATTGGGAAGGCTTCTAATTTATCCCCATTGCATATGATGTTTGTTGATGGTTTTAGGTATATACTGTTTATTATTTTTAGGAAAGGTCCTTCTATTCCTATACTTTTCAGTGTTTTCAATAGGAATGGATGCTGTATTTTGTCAAAGGCTTTTTCAGCATCTATTGAGATAATCATGTGATTTTTGTTTGTTAGACTGTTGATATGGTCAATTATGTGGATGGTTTTCCTAATGTTGAACCA